>NC_060275.1:66343002-66359961 GCF_021613505.1 Equus quagga | reverse complement strand
TGGGGGCGCGGGCGGGCCCGGGGTGGGCTGCGGGCTCCGGCAGGGCGGCGACGGCGCGCGCAGACTCCAGAGCACCAGGAGGCCGAAGGCGCCCAGGCCCGCGGCCAGGGCCACCTCGGTCCGCAGCCTCATCCTGGTCGCCGGGCTGGGGCGGACTGGGGACCCCGGGCGGCTCCTGCGGAGAGAACGCTCCCTGACGCCCCGGCTGGGCCGCCTGTCCCCGTCCTGGCGGCGGCCAGGCGCTGCTCGGGCGGGTGGAATGTCGGGATCCCCCGCCCCGCCTCAGCACCCCACGTTGGCTCTGACAGTCGCCCACAGGTGCCAACGTGACCCCCGACTCTGAGTGTGCTCAGAACCCGGCCCCGCATCCAAACTGGCCCTCCTCCCGACCCTGCCTCAGAGACGGCCCAGGAGCCTCCCTGAAGGAGGCAGGGAGCTCCCTTTTGATCAGCTGAGAGCTGCTGGGATTCCTCCTGCGTCCCTTTTCACCTGCACCTCCAGGAAACTCTGAGCTGGGATTCTGATGCAATCATCACCTATTCTTCTTGACTATTTTTACTGGTCCTGTGACCAGAGCACAGCACCTGGTGTCTCACAGACCTCTCAGGCCCAGCATGTCTCAAACAAAGCTATCTTCCTTGGCAAACTCCTATTCGTCCTTTAAAACCCATCTCAAATGATCCATTCTCTGAGAAGCCCTCTTTGGCTCCTCAGGAAGAGTCCTGGTTCCCTGTTTGGCACCTCTTGCCCTATCTCCCCTTCTGGCCTGGTCCTGATCCTACGGGGGTGTCTGAGTCTGACTTTGTCCTCCCAAGAAGACTGGAGGCACTGAGCTTGAGGGAGATGCATGAGGGAAGCAGGGAGTATTTGAATAAATAAATTTATGAATAAAAATGAACTCATTAAGTTTCTCTCTGGCAAACTCTTATTCATCCTTCAAAACCCCAGCTCTAACATCCCCTCCTCCTGGAAGCTTTCCTCCTCTATATCTAGGCAGAACCCTTAGTCTCTGTCCAGATCCCTTTCTCAGGCTTCCCTGGACTCCTTCAACGTCCGTTTATCTGGAAAGGTGGCATCTGTGCTGTTTTCCAGCCCTGAACTTGAGGATCTATTTTTGAGTGCAGAATGAAAGTGCTGGATTAGACTCAAGGCAGGACTTACTCATTCGGCACACACTTACTGGCTCACCCTAGAGAGCTGCAGACTCTGGAGCCCAACTCCTGGGTTTAAGTCCCAATTCCACCCCTTCCTGGCTGTGTGCCCTCCATACCCTGGGCCTCCGTTTCCTGAGCTATAAAGGAAAGGAGCATCTGAGCATTCTTCCCCTCACAGGGCTGTGCAGGCAGGCAGGGAGCTCCCAGCACCTGGCGCCTGGTGGGAGTGTTAGTTGAATGAATATGTGGACCTCTGCACTTACCTCAGGCCCCCGCGGGGTGACTGTGCTGGTCTGGGGTCTCCCTGGTCTCCACAACGGCACCTGGAACAGCGTGTGGCAGTCAGTGTGTTTTGTAGGCCCCTCCAGCCACGAGTGACCCCACCCAGCTGCTGCCCGGGAACGAGGAAGAGAGTGGCTTCCCATGTCCACCTAGAGCCAGCACAGGGCCCCGTTCCGAGGTCCAGGAGGCCCTCTCTGCAACATGCCTGTCCCTGTCTCTGCACACCACCTGACCAAGGCCTCTCCAGCCAGATGTCTCCCTTAAAGAGGGCTTGGATCTCACCCCACACGTTCCACTGTGTGACCTTGGGAAAGAAGCTCAACCTCTCTGAGTCTCAATCTAAAGTGGAGGCAATAACCCTAAGAGTGTTGTTGTGGGGATTTTAACCTCGATCACGCTGGGCACAGTCCTGCCTCAGGACCTTTGCATGGTCGGTTTCCTCTGCCTGAGTCCCCACATTTCCATGCAGCTCCCTCCCTCGCTCCCTCCTGTTCTTGCTCAGATGTCCATTCTCAGGGAGGCTGCCTCGGGACACACCATCTCGTTGGCAGCTGGGACTCCCACCGTGTTCTATTTTTCCTTCCTTCCACAGCATTTTTCACTTCCTCAAGTACACGATAGAACTTTTAAAAGTGTTGTTTCTCACCCTCCACCCACCAGAGCGCGAGCCCCAGGTGGCCAGTGTCGTTCCCCATTTTTTCTGGCCTGGCACTACGCTGGGTGCACAGCAGGCTGCGCAATGCATGCGTGTTGAGTGAACGATGAGTGAATGACTGCGGGGTTGCCACAGTGTCTGAAAACACTTTGACTTGGAATGAATTCATACATCCACTCACTGAAGCCAGGATTGACCATGCTTCTCCTGTGCGCCAGGCATCTCCTGGGAGCTGGGGACGCAGGGTGAACGGCACAGGGTGCCAAACATCCCTGCCAATGTGGAACCCACACTCTCAAAGGGGAACAAACGTTAAACAGAAACCTCAAGAAATGATGCAAGGTGATGAAAGCCATGGGAGGAAGGGGGTCTGGATGACAGTTAGGCTGGGATGTGAGTGGCATGGAGGAGCCGGCATGGAGGAAGTCGAGGGGAAAGGTTGCAGGGGCGGGAAAAGCAGGTGCAAAGGCCCTGAGGTGGGAATGAACCGGCAGAACCTGAGCAACTGCGGGACCTGCCTGTGGCCACAGAACCTGAGGCATCCCCAGCCTGGGGTTCAGGAGGGCAGGTCAGGGAGACAGAAAGGCCAGTCGTCTCAGGATGAGACTGTGAACTGACAAATATAATGCAGGGAGGACCTGACTCCTAGAAGGACATCCTCCTGAGCTGCAGAGAGGCTGAACCCAGGGTGAGCGGCGAGAAAGGGGCGCTCCCGGCAGGCCAGGCAGATCCGGAGCCCTGAGGATGCATGAAGGCTCTGAGCTGCCGTGGACAGAGCAAGTCCTCACAAAGACGGTGCGACCAGAGGGGCCGCCGCCTCTCCTGCAGCGCCTGGGGACCCAGCGGGGCCAGAGCACTGTCATCCTGCCACGCCCAGAGGGCCCTCCACCCCCGCCCGGGTGCAGTGTGGCGCCAGCAGGGCTTTCACGTGTGCCCCCGCCCCAGGGAACGCCCCGAGTCTGCAGAGATTTCTGGTGTCAGATGCCGGAGGGGTGGACACACAGGGCCGCTAACAGCACTGCGTGGGGGAGGCCACAGAGGAATATGCTGCGGGCCACAGGAGGGACCACCTCAGAAGACAACAAGCCTGTGTCAACAGCATCAAGGTGGAGAATCCCGCTCTAAACCGCAGACCCTGGACGGGGGACTGGAAGGGGCTGGGAGAGGAGAGTCGGGCAAGGACGGCGCCTCCATCTGGGTGTGGGCGTCAGCATCGGCCCCCCGAAAACGTGTCTCTTACTGCCTAAGAGTCTCAGGCAGAAGGCCTGCTCTGGAAGGTGCTCACCGGGGGTGCCCGCGGTGACAGCTGCACCCAAGCTGTCTCTCAGCAGACAGTCTACGCCCCACCGACCCGACGGGCGGCCAGCGAACGTTTGTTGGCCAAACCTTGGCGTTTCCGTCTCCTCCTGCATTGCCTCCCCGCCTCCTCCTTTGTCCTCAGCTGGAGATGGCATCTAAGGCGGCGGTGTCAGCATTTTGGTGAGTTACTCAGTTTTCCTGGGTCTCCCCCACGTATACGTTGTTCAGCTGTGACCTTCTCCTGGTAACCTGTCTCCCGTCAATTTAGTTCTTGGACCAATCAGGACTCAGAGGGCAGGGGGTCGTCCCCCTCCCTGCACAGGGTCATGCAAACTCATCACACGGCGTATTGATGAGATTTATTATTTATATATTTATTATACATTTATTAAATGGAAAATTAAACCCAAATGGCCAAGGGTCCGTTCTCCGGGAATGTGTTTTGTAAGTTCCAAACAAGGGCTCCAACGCTAAGGAAGATACTTCAGCAAATAGGAGTGTTTACAGCTCAGCCAAACCCGGGCCGTGGGGGGAGGGAGGGCATGAGGAGAGGCGGCTAACCACTAACCGACTACAGGCTCACAGGCCTGGGATCAAAATACAGCCTCTGGGGGTGGCCATTTGGTTTTAATCAATTCCATTCATCCCTATTCTTTTCCTTGTTTTCCTTTCTTGTTTATTTGCAAGAACCCTTTGCATATGAAACACCCTTTGTCGTCTGCCTGCATTCCCAGCTTCTCCTCCGGTCTGTAGTCTCTCTAAAGGGAGGGGCCCCACGGCTCCTTCACCCTCCCAGCCCCTCCCAGCCGCAGGCGGCCCCTGCCTGGGGTCTGGGCTGGAGCTGGGCGTGGGCCGGAGGCTTGCTTCCCCTCCTCCTCTAGCCCTCTATCAAGGCCTCCAAGATCTCCTTCCCTTTTCCATCCACCAAGGCCCGGCTGACTCGTGACCCCTTAAAACCTCAAGCAGGAAATGTTGCCATCCTCACAATGTCCCACATCCGCTGATTGTCATGAGAAAGAACCCCAGGCTCCCCATTAGCAAGCCAGAGGGAGCCCGAGGACTCAGTGGCCCAACAGAGCTTGCTGGGCGCCCCTGTGGACTCTGCCACGGGGAGTCGCCAACCTGCCAACCTGTCCTTACGGGTCCCGCTGTCCGAAGGGCTGGCCCCACACTTGCGTGGGAGACGCTGGGCTCAGGGGCTCGGCCTTGCCAAGGAGGGCACACCTCTCGCTGTCTTGGACCTTCTCCAGGTGACAGAGGAGCAACTCTAGGCTTTTGCTGCAGGGGCTGGGGGGCCCCAAACCGATTTCCTGACCCCACCTGAGATCCTGCTGGACACCTCCCAGTCTCATCATAAATGGGATGACTGGGCTTTGTGAAGCCCAGAGAGCTGGTCACTCTAAAACCCCTGGGGTCTGAATAAGTCTGGGGGAATCACCACTCCCATCTTCTAGATGGGGAAGCTGAGCTCAGGGAGGTGGGCAAGAGAGAGCCAGCCATCCGTGGGATGAGGGCTGAGCTGGAAGAAGGAACCACAATATTGAAGCTGAGGCTTTGACAGATGCATAAGAGTTTACCAAGGGGAGTTCAGATGGAAGAAAGAGCACATGCAAAAGCATGGAAGGGAAGGAAAACAAGACCTATGAGAGGAGTCGCACGTGGTTTATTTTGCTGAAAAGGACTGTGGAGAGGGGCTGATTTCTGAGGCTAGAGGGTGGGGCCAAACCCTGTAAAGACTGAGCACCAGGCTGAGGGGTGTGCTGTGCCCTGGGGGCCGGGGGCTACGCAGGGGCAGAGCGGTCAGACTCCTCATCCAGTGGCGCCCTTTGCCCTGAGTTGAACGGGCGAGGTGCTCCCTCTTCCAAGTCTGTCTCCTTTCAGGTCCCCCGAGGACTGAGAACCCCACACGCCCACACACAACGGGGTCACCTGTGTCAAAGCCTTGGCACACCGGCTGTGCGGTGACACTCGGTGGCCTTGACTCATCGTCCTGGCTCCTTCGGGGCCCCAAGAGCCCCCGCTGGCAGATGGGGGGTACTGAGGCTCAGCGTAAAGCAGGATTGGAACCCAGGACTCTGATGGGCGGGCTCCGCCCACCCCATACTCCCCACCGTGTGGAGTCACTGGGAGCCCTCCCGTCCAGACCCTGAGCCTTCCAGAACCTGTCACAAGGAACTTCACCAAACATCTGGCGGAAGCTGGAGACCCGGGGCCCAGGTGGCCAGCATCCCACTGCCGGGCCACCCCCAATGCAGGCGGGCAAGGGGGTCCAGGCTGTGCTGAGTCCAATCCTTTCACCTGTTGCACTGACCCGGGGGCCATAGAGTGTTTACTGAGCACCTGCTGTATGGAGGGCGCTGGGGATGCAGCCACAACCACTCCAGCCCCTCTCTGACCATATTAACACATGAAGAAGTGATTTATTTAATGACAACTGAGACAAATGCTGTTTTAGAAAGAAGTGTCCATGGGGGGACCCAACCAGCCTGGGGACATCCTAAAGAATGATGGGAAATCACCTGGGCAGAGCCAGGGGGCGAACGGCCTTCTCAGCAGAGGGCACAGCAAGTGCAAAGGGCCTGAGGTAGACACAAGTGGAGGGAGCTGAAGGCAGAGAGAGGAGGCCAGCGTGGCTGGAGCAGAGGGAGAGGAGAGGGATGATGGCAGGGTGGGCAGACATGCCGGGGGAGTGGGAGGACATGGGGCAAACCATGGAGACCCTCTAACATTGCAGTGAGGAGCAATGGGGAGCCATGGAGGGTGTGTGAGCAGGGGAGGGACAAATTGACTTAGACTTTTAAGAGCTCCTCTGTGGCCACTGAGGGAGGAGGGCCAATCAGGGAGGAGGAAAGGCCAGGCAGCAACCAGGTGGAAGAATCTGGGGTGCGGACAAGGGCCGCCCAGGAGAGTGCAGTGAGTGAGTTCAGAAGAATATGGTGGAGGGAGTTGTTGATGGTTAGAGCCTGGATGTGGCGGATGGAAAAGGAAGGACTGAGGGAACAGAATGTGAGAAGCCCCTGAGCCTTTCCCATGGGGACGTTCTGGGGCAGCAGGTCACCCAGCTGGAGACTGGGTGGCAGCCTTTGTTTACCATGGTGTGTAAGCCAGGGAGGCCGACCTGCATGGGGCGGACCAGCACATCTGCCCAGCGCTCTTGGGGGGGAGGGGGCGGCAGCGCCTCTTCTGTGCTCCTCCCCTCAGACAGGACATCGCACCTCAGACGGGACATCGCGCCTCAGATGGGACATCTCACCTCGGTGGAGAGTCAGAGCAACGACCGGGCAAGCGACTCCCGGGACCCTCCCTAGCGCCTGCACAGGTCCTGCCCGGGGCTGTTTGCCTTCCGCTCACAGTCGTCACCAGTGCCCACCTCCTCCAGCGCACAAGGAAGTCGCTTGTTTCCATTGGCAGAGACCCAACAGCCTCCTCCCGGCATGGCCGCCGGGTGTGGCTCCCAAAGCCCTGGCCACCCCAGCCATCCCAGTGCTGTGAACCCCAGCTCGGCCCTGTCCCCCACCCCAGGACTCCTCTTCCTCCCTGATCCCCACGCACAGCCCAAGGTCCCCTCCTGAGGGAGGCCCCGGCTCTGCTTTCCTCCACAGCTCCCAACGTGCTGGGCCCCAGAGGCGGGCTGGGTGTCCTGTCCCCGACAGCTGTGGCCCCACGTGACACTCACAGGTGTCTGCTGCATGAGGGAAACACTAACGATGACCCACATATCGGCCATTCCTCGTGCCTCCCTTCAGCCCAGCCCCACCAGAGGCGGCAGCCCCCAGGCCCCTTGGAGGATGCGGCTGCTCGGCCAGCAAGCACCTGGGGGAGCCTGGGGGGCACCAAGGGGCAGTGAGCCAGCAGCTCCCCACGTGCTGAAGAGCCGCACGCCCATGGCACCGGGACACTCGAGCAGCAGAGCAGCGCTGCCAGGGAGCAGCCGGCGTCACTGAGGCTCTGAATATTAATGAGCCGCTAAACATGTGGCCGCCTAGTATCCACAGCGTGACAGTTGTGAGGTGACAATCAATGGCTGCAGCACATTCGCGAGGCATGAATGAATATTATCACAACAAATATGAACAAGCTACTAAATAGTCCCAAGGCACTGAGACAGGTCCCTGGATATTCACGATTCGCGTCGCATATACGTGGGCCTAAATATTAGTGACCTTTGACTTTTAATGAGGCACAAGATGTACAGAAAGGCTGACCGCTCAGCAGAATTAACTTGGGGCCCCCATTGGTGACAGAATTCTGGCACCACATCCTCTGCCTACACCCTCAGGTGACAGCCAAGGCCTGGCAAGACCCCAGGCACACGTGGCTGCAGGTACCGTCCTCCTCACCCTGTTCTTGTCACCGTCCCGGGGGAGACCAGCAAGGCAGAGAGGCTGAGACACAGCGGGGCTCAGGATGTCAGGCAGCCTGGGCGATCTCAGGGCCTCTCAGGGCCCGGCCCCGCCCCCACCCCGCTCTATTTCAAGACTTGCGGGCCTGCCTGCCCCTGACCTGGAGGCCCCCTCACATCAACGCTCCCACTTCCCAGATGAGGAAACTGAGGCCCAGAGACAGTGAGTCCTGGAGCCCTCCCCAGGCCTCCTCCATCCCCAGCTCCGGGAACCGCAGGCCTGGGCGCCCCGACGCTGGGTCTATTTCCAAATCAGGGCCCGGCCCCGGCCTCAGCATCCGCGTCCGCAAAGCTGGATGGCGGCAGGGGCTGAACATGAGCATCACTGCGGCCTCATGGCTCCGGCACGCCCCTCAACCCTCGGCTGGGATCGAATGGGGGCTTGGAACATGCTGGGGCTGCCATAAGGCAGGGTGAGAGGTGGGGGTGACAGCAGAAAGCACACCCATTTGTGTGCATAACGACCTGGGTCCTGAGAATGGCTGGGCCGGCAGTGGTCTTATCACCAAGTTACACATTTACGCAGCGCCGACAACGATGATAGTCAAAGCATCAGCAGCTGCTACCGTTATTGGCTGCACACTCGTGGCTGCTCCGAGCGAGGGCCGAGCACCCAGTGGGTGCCATGCCCTGGCCTAGGCTCTGGGCACACAACCAAGGTGACAGAGAGAAACTCCCCTGCCTGTGGAGCCGACACGCTAATGGGGGACAGAGAGACAGGGAAGCAGACAATTTTGGGGGAAAGAGCGAGGTCTGGCATAGGAGTCAGGGGCGCCTGCACGAGAGGGTGTGAGCCCCTGCGACTCTCACTGAGCCACCTGGGGGGGCCCTAGGTTCCAGTTCTCACATGGGCAAGCTGCGCACAGAGAGGGCATCCACCTACCAGAGGTCACACAGCCAAGCAAGGCTGAGGAGGGTTGGTGGGATTTCAAGCCTGACCTGCTGGACCGCTCCGGTTTATACCAGCTTGGGCTCCCAAGATTGAGAAGCTAGTCTCTTTACAGGAAGTGTAAGTTGCTTGTAAATAGAAAAAAAAGAAGAAAAAGCCCCATAAAGATAATCCTCAGAAAGGTTCGTGAGGGCCAGACCCTGCTTAGTGCGCCATATGCGAGAGGACTTTAGGCAAACTTCCACCCAGTATTCACCTAGGTGAGGCTGGGTGTGGACAGCAGGTGGGACGTGGCCAGTGGCGCTACCCTTTAGACCTTCCTATCCTCTGCATCCAGGTCCCAGGGCGATCACGATGACTCACGATGAGCCAGCAAAACTGCCACAAAAACTGCCCGTCCAGGAAGGATCTGAGGCTGCACACAGGTCGCTGGTGACACGCCAGCCCTGCCCCAGCCAAGTGTCAAAGGACATATCTGGCCTCCGTTCCTAGATGGGGAAACTGAGGCTAGGGCAGGCAGACCGTACGTTCCATTCGACCTCCCACTCCTCCCGTGATCCAGGGCGCATGGGGGAACTGAGGCCTCCCCGAGGGCCCCCACCCCTTCCAGCTGGTCAGGGCCGTCCTCCAGCCCCTGGACTGAGAGCACTGCAGTCTTCACGACATCATTTCTCTCACACAAAGGAGTGTGTCACGAATGAGAACACGAGCTGCACAGTGGGCATGAGTGTTAACCTGCCAGGTCCTGCCTGCGGCCTTTCCATCATCTGCTGTTAACACTCCACACCTGCACTTTTATAGATAGGGAAACTGAGGCATAGATAGAGCAAGGAACTCATTCAAGGAAGGTCAAGTGGGAGCCTCGTCCCTGCCTTTAACTACCACCTGGTGGGGCTTCCTTTCGTCTACTATGTTGGTAGTGAGATCCCCATCATGGGGGGGCAATCAAGCTGGGCCAGACTTCCATCAGGAGAAGGGCCCACAATGAGCATTCTCCTTGGCTCACAGGGGATGGGGGCAGGCGCTGTCCTACTCTGGGCCTAGAGCCCTGTGGCAGGAAGAGCAGTTGGGCTGGTGACACCTTACCTCCCCCTCCTGGGCTGAGTCCCTGGGCCAAGCCGGCTTGTCTGGATTCCCAGAGCTCTGGCCTGGAGCAGAGACGCTCCAAGGTGTCTTCTTGGTTCCCCCACACCCAGAGTACCGGGCAGGAATCACTGCAGCCTGGGGAGAAGGGAGGGGGCACATGGGGAGCAAACATGAGCTGCTCCCCCAGGCCAGCGGCCCTCCTGCCTGGTGCAGGGGCCACACCTCTTCCTTGGACTCCTCAGCCCCATCTGGTGTGGCAGCAGCCTTGGGAAATGACAGGGCGTGGGAGGAATCGGTTGCCACAGGGCTGGCCCCAAATCTGGCCAGCTCCCCCTGGGCCCTGAATCCCAGATCTGGACTACAGGACATCTGGGGCGGGGCTCAGTTTCCACATCTGAAAAGTGGCCACGAAAAACTTCTGAACCGGAGAGAAAGCTGGTCAGGAGCCTGGAAAAGTGGCTGACGACAGAATTGTGATGGTGATGATTACTATTATTGATACAGTTGTGGTGACACTGCCGTCCCCTGGGAGCCCCCGGAGAGGCGGCAGCAGTTCTCAGCTCCCTCACCTTCACCACAGTCCTGCACCCCGAGCCCCGCTTGACATACAGAGAAACTGAGGCTCAGAGATCTAACGGCCCTCGTTCAAGATCCCCCAGTGGCCAGAAGCCCCCCAGCATAACAGCTTCCACTGGACGAACACCTCAGGCCGCCTCACAGAAGCCGGGTGTTGTCCTACCTCAGGGAGGGGAAACTGAGGTGCTCAGAGACCAGGAGCGACCTGCCCAAGCCACACAGCCAGCGCTAGACCTGCACGGGGAGGGGGTCAGGAGCTGGGTCCTTAGGCGCACACGTGGCCCAGCGCCTGGCAGGGCTGCCGGCAACAGGGCGACGTGCGAGTCAGCTGTGGTTCCCGCTAAGAAACAATAATAAACCCAACCTGGGAAGCCGTGTGCTGCTCCTGCCCAGACCCTTCCAATCAGCCCGCTAATAATCTCAACAATAACGACAACAGTAATAGTAATGGCCAGCGCGGCCAGAGCACCTCCATTCCCCGGTGCCGGTCCCGCCGTTTCCTGGGAGGACAGCGGGGACCCCGGGCCTCGCCCCGTTGCGCCGGGACAGAGCGCGGGGTCAGGGAGGCCAGAGCCGGGGCCGCCTCGGTCACCGCCCGCCCTCCAGGCGAGGGGAGGGGGGGCTTCCTTGTTTCCTTCCCCGCCAGGCCGCCCCGGCCGGCCTCGGACACGCTGGCTACTACCATCACCGATGGGTGGGGGCAGCGCGGTGAGCGAGACCCGGGCGCCAGGATCCCCGGCATCTCCTGGGTAAACGCGGCGGAGACCGACCCCAGGGACCTGCCGGGCCTTCCCTAGAGCCCCGACTCCCCCCGACTACCGGGCCGCCGGGTCCCCAGGGGCCCCCGACACTCACCCGCAGACAACTGTCCGGCCTCCGAGCCCAGTCTGCGCTCCCCAGCCCGGCCCCGGGCAGCTTCACCTGCGCGCCCGCCCCGCCCCGGCCCCGCCTCTTTCCCCTCCCGCCCGCGCCCCCCGCCGCCGGCCCCGGCTCCCGAGCCCTCCCGCCCGGAGGTTCGGCCCCGCGCGGCGCCGGGCCAGCGTGTGTTCCACCGAGAAATGACGAGGGGGCAGAGGGCAGGTTGAACCCAGCGGCTCTTCGGGTCTCTGCAGGGCGTTCGAAGATTCCAGAACCCGAAAACGTGTCCTGAGCCCACAGCCGGCGGAGGCCGCGGGCTGGCATCCGGAAAGGCTCTGGAGTTGCAAGGCAGATTTGAAGACTCTTGGAGTTGGTGAAGATTCGAACCCTGCCCTGTGCTGCGTCTGACTTTAGAAATTTCCAGCCTTGACGCGTTGGGGTCGGCAGCTCCGGGGTGGGGGCGATCCAGTCCACAGGGGTGAGCCAGGCAGTGGCTCGAGCCACCCCACTTCCTCCTCCATCCCTATTTCTTCCCGAGGAAGAAAAAGAGGCGGGTCCTGCTGTGCCTCAGTGTCCTCGTCTGTCAAATGGAGGCACTCAGTCCCGGCTCCTCTCGCTGGGAGAGGTCTGGGGAGCAAGGTCAGCGCGGAGCCAGGCTCTGCCCCGCCCGTGTGGAGGGCGACTGCATCGGATGGGGGCGCATCGATGGGGGCACTTGAGGCCGCGGTGGCCCCCGCGCACGCACCCACCTGTCGCCATAAACGCTCCGACTTTGGAGCGTGTTGAAGCCGCCTCCCCCCTGCGAGGGCCAGCGCCCCGGCTGATGTTCAAGACCCTCGAGTCCCCGTGGGGCCTGCGGGTTCCCTGAGTTCACGGGCCGCCGGCAGGGCCAGAATCAGGCCGGCTCTACCGGATGGGGCCCGCCCATCCTCACGCCTGCCAGGGCCCCTTCCTGAGTCGTCGCCCCGGAAACTGTAAACTTGCACACGAATCCGGAGCTCTGGGTGCTAGAAGGGGCCTGCCCGGTGGAGTGAGTGAGCTCGGGGCACGCCCAGCCTGCTGCTGGGAAACTGAGGCCCGCTGGCTCAACAGTCGGAGGCGCAGAGGCCCCGGGGTGGCTCCAAAAGCTTCCAGGGTGGATTCTGGTGCCTGCCGGGTTCACATCCACGCTAGAATCATCGCTTGACCCAGCACTTCCACTCCGGGGCATCTCCCCGGAGGACTCGGACACGGGCGTTCACAGCAGCACTGCTCACAGCCGCCGAAAGAGGAAACAGGCCAAGCGTCCATCAGCGGATGATGCCTGGACAGAATGCACTCCAGCCACACAAGGGCCCAGAGCTCAGCCACAGACAGGACCGAAGCCCTGAGACATGCTCCAGCAAGGAGGGACCACGGAAACCTCTCGCTGAGTGAGAGAAGCTGACACACGAGCCACACAGCGTGCAATCCCATTTATGTGAAAAGTCCAGAACAGGCAGATCCACAGAGACGGAAGGCAGATCGATGGGTGCCGGGGGGCTGGGGGAGGGGGATGGGGAGGGACTGCTCAGGGGTCTCCTTTTGGGGTGATGGAATGTTCTGGAACCAGATAGAGATGATGGTTGCTCAACATTGTGAATGCACTAAATGCTACTGAATTGTGCACTTTACATGGTTAATTTTTTGTAATGTTAATTTCACCTCGATTAAAAAAAATTCCTGACCTGGTCACTCACCAACTGGGGGTGGCCTCTGGCAGGTGATCTAATGGCTTTGTGCCCCACACTGAGATTTTGGGGCCTCCCCGGTGCAGGAGACCATGGTATCGTAAACCGCCTTATGACAGCCCCCTGACCGTTACACGGGTGCCCCCGGACTCACCCTCCGCAGGTTGGCACACGTCGCAGCAGCTTGGGAAGCCAAGGCCCTGGGGTCGGGAGGCCCCGCCCAGGATGTGCCTCTGTGGTTAGACGTTGCCCAGCCTCACTTGTGACAAGAAAATAGCCCACTAGAGGTTCCATTTCCCTGCCACTGATCAGGAGGATGAGAACCCATGCCAGACGACACCGCAGCCCAGGGTGGCAGCAACACACCCTGACCCGCAGGGAGTGGCCACAGCATGGAGATGGCACTTGAGCCACTCAGCCACGTGGGACCGGCAAAGGGGCAGTCCGGGAAGGACCAAAGCCACTGAGCGTGCACGCATGCACACGTGTGTGCAAAGACTTAGGATGGAGGGGACCCTCCCTCAGGATCGGATGTTTGATTTAGGCTCCTTGACGGGGTCCTCGAGCTCAGGGCCACATGGGGCTATGGGCTGTGAACTTGCAGCGGCCTGCTGCTGGCCTCCGCCGCTGACCCCTGCCCGAGGCAGGCGGTGCGTGTGCTGGGGCTGTCACTGCCTGAAGGCCCCGTTGGATGCCACCCCTCATGCACAGAGCTGAGGAGGCTCCCAGACCTCTCCCAGCTGGAGGACGCCCACTTCCCAGACAGGAAACAGAGGCCCAGCAGACCCCTTCGCCAGACAGGGCAGGAGGGTCAGAGAGGCCAGGTTGAATCCTGCTGCTGCCGCTGAGCTCCATCTGGCCCGGCTTGCTCCCTGGGATCTGCACGGCCTCAGGGTCAGGGCCCCAGGGTCCCCACATGTCCACCAGGACCCAGCACTGTGCCCCGAGCTCAGCCCTGCTCCTCACCACAGTATGCTGGTCACCCCACCTGTCCTGGGCCCCACTCAGGCCATCCCTTGCCCACCTGCATTGGGGCCCACGCTCCACCCTGGGTCCCCAACACCATAAACATGCCAGCACTGCAGGGGAGCCTCCTCTGTACCAGGTTCTCTTCAAGGGTGTGACCCACGCAGCCACCGGGTGAGTGGGTTACAGATGAGGAAACTGAGGCCCGGAAGCTCAAGTTGCTTGCTCAAAGTCACACAGCCACAGGGGCCAAGCAGGTTCTAACCCAGGCCTTTTGGCTTCACACCTTCATGGCTTCCGAGAGCTTTGTTGTGCTCACAGCCGTGTCTCTAATTGCCTGGCACACAGCAGGTGCTCAGTCAACACCTGTGGCTTGACTAATTGCTTCCTCATGGAACCCACAACTCACCATTTCTCTGCCTGGATGCCCAACCTCATTTTACAAACTCCTGCTCATACCTCAAAGCCCCATTTATAATGTCCCCTCCTTAGGAAGTCTTCCAATGCCCACTCTGGGTTCCTCTAGTCTCCATCCCTTCCATGGCCCAGCTCCGAGCCACAGGACTGGAGGGGTCCATGGGGCTGGGAGTGCCCTGGTCTGGCTTCTCTCCCTCGGTATCACTGCACACAGGTTCAGGGTGGGGAGGCGGGGGGAAGTTGGGAATATTAAATATCCCCACCCACCCGTGATCTTCCTCTCCTCTCTGACGACATGAAAGAAACTTCCTGAAGCAGGAAAAGGTTTGTCGTTTATTTTATTAGAAAATAAAGTGTTTATTCAAAGAACATAAAAGTCCAAGGACCTGTGTGGGCGCTGGCGTGAGCAGGAGTGAATCTCAGGCCCAGCCAGGCTGGCCGCGGGCGCCTCTCCAGGGAGGCGGGGCGTCGGCGGAGTCAGGGGCCCCAGGGTCCGCGGAGGGCAGGGAGCTGTGGGCGAGCACCAGGACACAGCGCAGAGCAGCCGCCAGGGCCTCTGTGGGCTCAGCAGCTCACCAGGTACATCCCTGTGGGGCGGGGCAGTGAGGGGAGCGGGTCCCCTGCCCCTCCCTGGGGTCCCCCAACTCTCCTCACATCACCCCTGACTCACTGTTCCCACAGCCCCAGGCCCGGGTGGCCCCTTGTGAGGGCAGGAGAATGGGGTGGGGGTGGGGTGGCAGTGGGGCTTCTTGTTCCCCCCAGGGGACAGCCCCTCCTGATCCTCCCAGTGGGGCCCTGACCACCCCTCCCCACCCGTGCCCCCCATCCTGGGTCTCCAGGCCCCAACACTGCCTCTCCTGCCCAAGCACCCCAAATGCCTCCCCCGCCGCAGCCCTCAGGAGCACAGGGCGGCGCTCAGGCCCGGCGTGGCCACAGGGCGGGCAAATACCTGTGGCGAACCTCCTCTTTACTAGCGACATGCGGTAGCCGCTGCCCACCAGCTCCAGGTCCACGCCCGACAGAGTGGCCCCCTCACTGGTGAACTGAGCGGCCACGGGGCTGGGTGTGCTGGGCCCCGAGCACGGCTCCCAGCTGGCAGACAGGCAGCCGGAGCCTGGGGAAGCCTGAGGTCAGTGGGGCCCATCCCCCAGCTCTGGTCCCGCTGTGACCTGGGCTCCTCCTCCACTTGACACCCAAGCCTGTCGATCTGTGGCCTCTGTACCCCCGCACCCTTTTCCTTTGGTCCCATGGGGCTGTGTGTGGTTTGCAAAGAGGTCCTGCCTCAGGGTCTTTGCACCTGCCTGCCCCCAGCATGCCCTGTCCCCCAATGTTGTCAGAACCCTGTCAAGCCTGTCTGGATGCCCACACTGCCCCACTCCTGGTACATCCCCAATTCTCCCTCAGTGTATATAAGCTCCTCCACCTGAGCCCTCAGCACAACCCTAACTCACCCCCTGCCTCGGACACATCTGGAAGCTTCCATAGGAGTCGCTTCTCCTCCAGGTTCCTGGCATCAAGAGAAGCTTGGTCAGGTCTCCCCTGGAGAGAACACGGGGAGCCCGGGGTCCCAGCTCCATCACCTCTTGGCTACACGACCTGAGCAAACCAGGTCCCCCCCCTTGCCTCAGTCTCTCCATCTGTGAAATGGGGGTGGGTTAAGGCACAGCTGGCACTTGAGGGACCTGCACCCTCGAAGCATCTTTAGGTGATGCCTTTGGATCTATAAGTCTGCCTTCGTGGCAGGTTCTGCCCTTTGCACAAAACAAGGGGAACGGTGCACTGGGAGGAAGAGCCGCGGCCGCGAGCCCCGCGTGGGAGGCAGCCCTGGGCAGCCTGAGCCAGCGCCCAGCCTCCTAGGCCTCAGCCTCCGTAGGGGAGGGACCACTAAGGGCCCGCAGGCAGAGCGTGTGCCACACGCGGGACACCCTGGAGCTCTCGGTGCGGGACATTCTCATTGTCAGGAACAGCACCCTCGCGTAAGCCGTGAGAGCTCTGGGCGGGCAGGCCTAGGGCAGACCCCAGCTGCTGCTCCAAGGGGCCCTGGCCGCACTGCCGAGCCTCCCTTGGCCTCCCGCACACCCTCACCAAGTGGCGGCCGGCTGCAGGCGCACGTTGGTCACCGGCTCCCCCACAGGCAGCAGGATCTGGACGTTGGTGAGCGGCGTGGGCACGGCCGTGGCCCCAGGCCGGTAGCTGTACTCCACCGAGACCTGAGTGAGGGCCGCCCCGCACTGCCAGTGCGCGCTCAGCTGCAGGGGCACGGCCTGCGGCCCCGGGCGCGAGAACTGGGGGGCGAGAACGGGGGGAGCACGCGGCTAGCGCCATGCCGTCCCGCCACAGGCACTATTCCACACCGCGACCCGGGCTCGCCGCCCTGCAGCCGACCGAACTCTGCCCCGCAGTCACCGCCCCCAGGGCCCTTCCCCTGCTCCGTCCGGCGGCGCTGCCGTTCACAGCCTGCAACGCCCCGCGTTTCCGGCAGACAGCAGGGCGGGGCCTCCCCTAACAAGGGCCCGCGGCCCCGCGCCGGGCAGGGTGGGCACGACGGCGCCCTCGCAGGAGGCGGCCCGGCCCCCACCGCCACCTCCCTGCCCAGCCGCCTGCAGCCCCGAGCCGCCGGCCTCTCCCTGCTGCGGCTCGCCCCGCCCCCGCCCCGCCCCCGCCCC
>NC_060275.1:66339882-66342602 GCF_021613505.1 Equus quagga | reverse complement strand
GCCCCGCCCCCGCTCCTCCACTCCGCCTCGCCTCAGCTCCTCCACCCCGCCCCGCCCCGCCTCTGCCCCGCCCCGGCCGGCCGGGCCCACTCGGAATCCCACCTGGTATCGTAGGAGCACCACATTGTAGTAGGAGGCAGCCGGGTTCTGCTCTGCCTGGCGCTGCAGGGCGTCCGTCAGAGCCGCCATGTTGAGCCAGAAGTCTTTGGTCTCAGGGTCGCTCTGGGAGGGGTCACTGCAGAGACCAGAAATCATTCACTCCAACCCTCAGGAGATGCTTTCCCAGGGCCCCCAGCAGCCGGCTACCCCAGGGGCTTCCTAAGGATGTGGATTCCCACGCTTGGGCCCAGCAAAGCATGACCCCGGAGAAGGGACAGGGTGGGGAGCAAAGGAGGGAAGGGAAGGAAGGTTCAGAGAGGAAGAGCGACTTGTCCAGGGCTACACAGCAAATCCCAAAAAGCAGAGCAGGAATTCAGAGCTGGGGAGCTCCTAGCCTCCACCAGTTTCTGGGACCCTCTGCCCCTGCCTCTCTTCCTCCCGCTGTACCTGAAGAGCAGTTCAGCATTGGGCTGGAAGTGCTCAATGCGGGTCGTGTGCACGAGGCGGAAGCTGAGGACCGGCGGGGGTGGGGTCCCACTGAACACACGCACGATGCCGGCAGGGAAGGTCATGGTCAGCTCCCCAGTTACCCGAGCCAGGCAGCTGGGGTGGGGGTGAGGGGACGGAGTGTTGGCTCAGGGCTCTGCCTGGCACCTCAGCCTACCCTTTCTCGCAGCTCCACTGCAGCCTGTGGCTCCCCAGCCCCTCAGAAGCAGCAAGATCATGACCATGCCCAACACCCTCATCCCCAACCTCCTCCCCTTGCTTCCCTGGCTGGACAGCAATCCAGGCACCAGGAAAAATCCACACTGGCTGAAGGAGGCAGGAACTCCTCCTTCCCTAGTTCTCTTTTCCCCTAGGCCACCAGGAAACTCAAAGCAAAACATTTAGTCTTGTAACTGTCCTCAACTTGGGTTTCATGTCTAATACTCTCCTCCTCTTTGTGGTTTGATTTTAAGGTCTTTGCTGCTGGGTGCCACCCCCAGATGATCCGTGGCCCCTCAATTCACCCCTAACCTGCCCCCTCCATGGGTCTGCCCTGTGGTCTTGCTCCCTTCAGTTCAATGCCCACAGGGACCTGAGAGGAGTTCCTCTAAACTGTGACAACGATGCCTAGCCCTGCTCACATGCACTCCATGGCTTCCACTGCCCTTGGGGCAGGGACCTGGTTGCTGTGCTCAGTATTCGAGGCCCTCCCACGGGAAAGGAGGTCATGAAGCACACCGAAAGGTTGCTCCTGGTGGAACCCAGACGCATAGCCCTCCGGGAGCTCTGTCTGCCCCGTCACTGTCTGCACCATCCCCCTTTACTGCGTACCTGGGGCTGTGGCCCCGGAAGTAGGCGTGGACATACTCGGTGAAGGCAGTGGCCACGGGCAGGGCATCCTGGGAGCCCAGGACCACAGGGCTTGGGCCCCGGGAGACTCCTGGGTGTGGTGGGGAGGAAATGGGGGACAGACAGACGGCGTGAGCACAAGGATGAGGCCCCGGAATCCGCCCTCTGCCAATGGGGCCTCCGTCATACCTCTCAGCCACCCACCCAGAGCAGAAAGGGGAAACCGAGCCCTGAGAGGGTCACGCACCGTGGCCTGTCTGGGAGGAGAAGCTGGGCCGTTCTGGAACTGTGCTGGGGGCCGAGGAGCCCAGTGGCGAGGGGCTGAGGGACCGAGACTGGAAGGGAAGGAGACAGACTGGGCTGTGAACCCCCCAGGAGCAGTGCTGATGCTGGCCCGGGGCAACCCCAGCCCGGCTCCTGCCACGCCCCACACCCTACCAGGTCCCCGCTGCTGCGCGCGAGGGGGCAGGACACCTTCCTGGAGCGGGCTCTCCGGGGTGGCGCTGCCAGGCCGTCCCTGGCTGTGAGCTCGCCAGGCGCAGGCATCAGGTCTGGGGAGTGAGCGTGAGAACAGACATGGCTGAGACACTGCCCTGTGCCTCCTGAGCCTCCCCAGGGGAGGGACTCAGCCAAAAGCTGGGAGTTGGGCTTATTTTCGGGAGACCTCCTGCTGGTCTGAAGTCCTGGGGCTTCAGAGGTGTCAGACAGGACCGCAGATGCCATCCACAACCCTGAACCGCCCAGACAGCAGACTGGTGGCCCAATGAGGGGTGAGCTCCCTGTCCCTGGAGGTATGCAAGCAAGGATTGGATGCTTCAGAGGCAGGCATGCTACAGGGCAATTTGGCAGAGGGTTTTTATCCAGTATCAGGCAATTTTGTGACCTTCGTGCTCTGAGAGTATGAGCGTGGCCTCCTACCCGGGCCCATGTCTGAGTCTCACTCCTCTAAGTTAACTAATCGTGTTGTAACACCCAAGGCCCGCCCGCTCCGCTTCCCTGGGTCGTCTGCTCTGCCCCATCCACCTCCGCGGGCTCACCCACCTCCGTCCCACCTACAGGCCAGGCTGTGCTGCCCTCCAGCCAGGGCCTCCCAACAGCCCAGCTGACACTCGGGGTCCCTTCTGCAGGGGGGCTGCTGTGTGTGTGAAGGTGGGGAGCAGCATCCCTGGCCTCCCCCCACCAGAGGCCAGTAGCACCGCCCCCCACGGCACACTTGGTAACATCACCACTGATACTCGCGCAGACCGCCCGCAACCCCCCCACCCCCCCCCCGCCACCGCACCCCC
>NC_060275.1:66331042-66339782 GCF_021613505.1 Equus quagga | reverse complement strand
CGCCCCCCCCCCCCCCCCCCCCCCCCCGAGTGAGGACAATCGAGTATCAGTGGTGATGTTACCAAGTGTCCCCTGGGGGGCAGAATCAGCCCAGCTGAGAATCCCTGTTCTTTTTTTAATTTTATTATTATTTTTTAATCTTTTTTTTTTGAGGAAGACTCGCCCTGAGCTAACATCTGTGCCCATCTTCCTCTACTTTATATGTGGGACGCCTACCACAGCATGGCGTGCCAAGCGGTGCCATGTCCGCACCCGGGATCCGAACTGGCGAATCCCGGGCCGCCGAAGCCGAACATGCGCACTTAACGGCTGTGCCACCGGGTCGGCCCCGAGAATCCCTGTTCTACAGTGAAGCTCGACGACTCGACTTGTCCACACTCGTGGTCTACACTCACTCCCCCTGAACCTCCCTTGACCTGGCTCCAGCCGGGGTTTTCTTTAACCATGGAGAGCGCCAAGCACCCTGTCACCAGCGCTGGGATCTCGTGGTCACAGCCCACATTCCCTCTGCCTCAGGCCCCAGGAGCCCACTGCCCCGCTGGGCCGCTCCCCCACGCCGCGCTGGGCCCTCTCCTCTCCCCTCAGCTCTGATGACCTCCTCATGCAGCTGCCCACGGGGGCCTCAGCCTGGCCTCCCGGAACTCGGTGTCCACGGTCCACGTGACAGGGAAAGGCCCTGCCTCGACATGCCCCCCCAGCTTCTTCCTCCCTACCCTCCCTGTCCCTCCCGGGTCCTGCCAGCTGCCCTCGGGCTGTGCACCCTGATTCCTCTGTGCTCTCACCCCGAATCTGTCTTTCCCCACAGTGACCCCATCACCACCTGCCTAGACTCACCTCCCTGGGCTCCAGCTCCTGCCCTCACCCCCATGCCGGCAGAAGGCACGACGGGCAACCTGAGCCAGGGCCCCTCAGCTGCTCACAGCTCTCCCTCCCATGGCTCCTACCTTGCTGGGGGTAAGACACATCTCTCCCAGGGACGACCAGGCCCTGCTGACAGCCCGTCACCTTCTCCCTCTCATCACTCTGTTCTAGCCACACAGGTCACCTGGCAGTTCCTCAAGCCTGGTCCCACCCCAGGGCCTTTGCATGGGCTGTGCCCTCTTCTGGGAACGTCCTCATCTCCATCAAATCTCAGCTCAGATGTCCCTTCCTTAGAGAGGCCCTACCTTTCCAAGTCCTTGCCCAGAACCTGCCACCTCCTGCCTTGTTCAATATCCCTCTCATTATTGTCCCTGCGAGGGTTGGGGTTTCTGCCACCTCAGTCCCTGCTGAGCGCCCCAGTTGGGGCGCTGGTCACAGCAGGCGCTCAATCCTCCCCCCAGGGCTCGGATAACTCGGGCGCTGGACTCACCTCCTCCGGCCACAGCCTCCAGCCCCCAGGGGCCCGGGGATGGCGCGAGGGGCTGGGGCGAGTCCGACGGTTGCACGGTCCGTGTCCCCCTCGACTCCGGGGGCGGTGCCCTACAGCCAGCAGGGCTCTGCGGGGTGCCCGGGCAGGGGGCCCAGGAATCCGGGGAGGGGCCGGGCGCCGCGTGGGACGGCGAGTCCAGGCCGGAGTCCTCCACGTTCTCGGGCGACGAGGACGAGAAAGGCGAGGGGCTGGAGGTGAAGCCGAGGCTGCTGGAGCCTGGAGGAGAGCGGGCGGCCAGCTCCAGACCCCGCCCACACGCAACCCCCTCGCCTCCGAGGCCACGCACAGCTGAGGGAGGGCCCGCCCCCAGCCACGCCGTCTGGTCGCCTGCATCTCCGCCGACGCCGCCCATCCACCCACAGCCACCCCCGCTCCCACAAGGCCCCGCCCAGCCTCACACCGACCCCTCTACCTTCCCACTGACCCCCAAAGCAAAGGACTCCCCATCCTCCCTCCAGCCTGGCCCAGCCGCCTGCCCTTGCAAGGCCCCACCCATTCTCCCGTTGGCCACGCCCACGCCCCCAGCCCCTACCTCCTTCACCTGTAAAATCTTCGTGGTCAAAGGCCGCCTCTAGGGGCGGCCCAAAGAGGTTCTTGGAAACTTGCTCGTCCGACTGCAGCTTCTCTGCACAGCTGGGGCCGGAGGGGACGAGAGGGGAGAGTCCCGTTGTTTCCAGGCCTCCTCCCACCTCAGGGCCTTTGCACACGCTGCTCTAGGTCTGGAGCTCGGCCCTCTCGGCTCTCCCTGTGGCCACCTCCTGCCCCTGTTCAAATCTCCCCCTGAAAGGCCCTCTACCACTGCCCCAACTAAAGTTGCCCAGCCCTGTCCTTCCTCACATCGCCTGCTTTAGCTTTTCACAGCACTCAGAAGTGTTGGTATCCTCGAACTTACTTGCTATTCTTAAAATCTGAGCCACCAGAACGCGACTCTGGGAAGGGGTCTTGGTCACATGGCCCCAGAGCCCAGAACAGCACAAGTACATAGCAGGTGCTCCCCAATGCCACGGCACGGTGACTAAGGGCTCAGTCCCCCAGGGCGAGGGAAGGGGCGGCAGACGTGGGCAGGCAGCAGGGCAGGCGGAGGGGGGAAGGGACGGCTGCCACCTGGCCTCGCGTGAGCCCATGGCCCACCCCACGGAGCCCACCTGCCAGTCCTCGGGGCGGATCGAGGCCTCTGTGGTTTCCCAGCAGCGTCACCTACGAGAGACACCCCTGAGCCTTCCCGCCGCCCCGCCTGTAGGGCCCCCGCTGCACAGGCCGCCCGGCCAGCTGCTCGAGGTGACCGACCAGGCAGAGGGGGGCTCAAACCCGAGGCAGCCTGCCCCCAGGCTGGGCTTCGTTCTTGGCCCCAACTGCCCCTTTCAGCTCCCCTTTAATGTTCATAATGACCCCATTTTACAGAATAGGAGACTGAGGGTCCGAGCGGGTCGGCAGCCTGCCCCAAGTCACAGGGCAGAGCTGGGATTTGACGCCACACCCACACTCCAGGCCCCGCCCCTCCTCCGCCTGCTCCTCCCCAGACTGAAGGACCCTTAACAGGCTACTCACGTGAGGAGTGGCGTTTCATGGTGCCCTGTGGACAAAGAGGGGGCATCAGGCCGGCGCGTCCACCCCGCCCAGCCCTACCTGGAGCGCCCCTTGCCCGCCTCACCCCTGGGCCGGGAGGGAGGATGAGGCTGCCCGCCGTGGCCCGGAGCTGCGCGGTGGCCGCCTCGGGGCTGCAGGCCGGCGCCCGGGCCGGGACCGGCTTGATGTGCACGTAGAACTTGCGGGGCTCGTCGTCGTCGAAGTCGGAGTCGCTGGACGAGCAGCGGGAGGGCTCGGCTGTGCCTGCGCTGCGGTCAAGGGCCAAGCAGATGCCAGCCTGGGGCTCCTACTGGGAGGCCCTCAATGGACCACATCCCCTCCCGCTCAAACCCTTCAAGGCCCTGCACAGTCCCACCCCTCCCCTCTGGCCCCCTCGGCCCTGACACCATGTTTTTCAACCCCAACTCCCACTCCCACCCAAGGCTTTGCACAAGCACACCCTGCCTGAACTAGTGAACTCCTATCCAGCTGCTAAACTCTAACACTGGTGCCCTCTCCTCCAGGAAGCCCTCTTGGCTCCCCCTCTGGGGTATCCCAGCTCCTCTCTCTCCCTCTTTCCCAGCCCAGGTCCCATGTGGGAGGGATCTGCATTTGGATCTGCTTCATCCACACTGGAGGCTCCCCCATGGTGTACACAGAATTGCTAATGGTGGAGGGAATCACTGTGGACAGAGCTTTGTCCTTGCTGTGCCAACAACTGCCCCCAGGGGGCGCCAGGATATTGTTCTGGGTCACATCAGGCCGGACAGTGAAACCTTCTTCGTCCACCTCTGCACACGTCTGGGGGGACAAGGCGGTAGTCAGGCTTCCTGGCTGAGCCTCCCCCATCCCGCGCTGCCACGTGCCCCCGGGGCCCTGACTCTGACTGAAAACCAGCCCAATGGCAATAATGCCCTTCCCCGGGCTGGGGGTTCCTGGGGCACAGACCATGCCCCTGCCCGTGCTGCGGGGCGGGATTGAGGCCAAGTGGGGACGTCAGTCCTCCCACGTGGTCCACGGGAGGTTACAGCCAAGAAGGGATGTGACCCAGGCCCTGGCCCCCTGGAGCTGGGGCGGTGGGGGCTGACCCCTCCCGCTGGCAGCCCCGCGGCCCTCCCCCTGCACTCACCCCTGACCCGGGCTCCAGGGCGTCTCTGGGGATGGAGAGACAGATGTTGGTGTTGGCCTGCCCACCTCACCTGGTCCCTTCCTCAGCCCTGACTCTGGCCGTGGCCCCTGGGGGTGGCCCCTGCTGCGACATTGTCCTGAGCTAGCCCTGTAGGCAGTGGGACCCTGGAGCTCGCTTGGGCGGGGGCAGTGAATCTGGAGTTGGTGAGCAGGGGGTGTTCTCAAACAGCTTGGACGGGGAGGACCCCTGGAGCTAGTCTGAACGGCTGTCCTGAGAAGGTAGGGAACGCAGGGGTGAGGTTTGGCACGGGAATTATGGGGCTAGCCTCGGCAAAGAGAAGCATCCTGGGCTAGCCAGGGCAGGGGTCATCCTGATGCTGTCTGGGAAAGGCAGCCCCTGGTCTAGCCTTGGCAAAAGGAAGAATTCTGGACTAGCTCGGACAGTGGTACTATTGAGCTAGCCTGGGACAGAGGTACTCCTGGGCTACCCTAAGCAGGGGACTTCTGGGCTAGCCTGGGCAGGGGGGGTCCCGGGCTAGCCTGGGCCGGGGCCGGGTGGGGGCTTCTCACGCAGCTGCAGGTGGCTCCCGCTCGCGCCGGCTCAGTCCCGGGAGGCGAAAGGCCTTGGCGGCCCGCAGCCGCTTCATAGCTGAGGACAGAGGGGGCGCTGAGCCGGGCGCCCTCGCGCTCAGGCCGCCCCCCGCCCGCCGCCGCGCAGCCTGGGCGGCCGGCCCAGACGTACTTGCCTTCCTGCAGGGCTGCTGTGCTGTACGCCTCGAAGTCCAGGGGGCCTGGGACAGATGAGATGGGGCGGCTCAGCCGGGGCAGGCCGGCCAGGAGGGGCAGCGTGCACCCCTGGCCGCTGGACAGCGTCTGCTGCGCAAGCCCAGATGCCAAACCAGTCCCTGCGATGGTCCTGAGGGGCACGGGCCAAGGGTTCTGGCCCTGGCCAGGTGGTGCCACCTGGGGATGGACTAAAACGGGTGATGCCTGAGTCGCTTCCAGGCATTCCAGCATTTCTGGGTGGAAGCTGGGTGGGTCAGGGGCTGGACCATGAGTCTGTGCACTGGGCTGCGCCTCAAGTGCCAGGGTGAGGAGCTGGGACTCTCTCCTAAGGGCAATGGGGAGCCATGGAAGGTGATCTGGAGCCCGAGGAGCACAAGAGAGGAGGCCCACACAAGGAGAGGTGGCCTGAGCCGGGGCTGAACTATAGAGACAGGAGAGAGAAAGGACAGACTTCCGTGGTTGACTAGACTTGGGGATATAAGCCACGTGCTAGCATTTAATGAGTGCCTACTATGTGCCAGGCACACACTTTGCCCTTTACCTGCATCAAATGACTGAATGTTCACAACACCATTAGGTGGGGATCATTATCACCCCTACTTTACAGATGAGGAACCTGGGGCTCAGAGAAGTCAAGACAGATGTCCAAGGTCACACAGTGAGATGAAGAAAAGACACAAACCAAGATGTGACCCCAAACTTGTTCTCAACTCTTCCCAGACCCTGCACGTAGGCCTTTTCAAATGGGCCATCTGCTCAACAACCCTCAATGGCTCCCTTGGGCCATCGGGGTAGAGCCAGAACAGCTGAGCCTGGCATTCAAGGCCCTTCTGGTATCTGGTTGCAAGAGATTCACACACAAGATCAGGCATCAGACCCTCTTCCTGTTGGGCTGTGGAGTTAGATCTGCCATCAGCCCATTTTCCTGATGATGAGACCGAGGCCCAGCGAGGTTGACTCTCCTGCCTCCTGAGTCCTGTGCCCTCCCTGCAGCCAGGCCCGCAGCCCGACCTCACCAGCTCCTGGCTCACCAGGCTTCTCGCGGCCCGTGCCCTTGCTCTCCGCGAACTTGCGCAGCAGCATCTCCACGCTGACGTTCTCTATGTTCTGCTTAAACTCCTCGTGCACCTGGGTGGGGGCAGCCGGTGTGACCAGGCGAGGCTGGGCCCCCTTGCCCAGCAGCCCGGGCCCATCCCGCGCGCCGGCTCACCTGCCCGATCTGCACGTGGGTGTTCTCCACCGAGTGGGCGTAGGAGCCCAGCAGCGCCTTCATGTGCCGCAGGTGCGTCTCCTCCAGGGCTTGGAAGCGCTAAGGCAGGAGGGGAGGGGCAGACAGGAAAGTGGAGGCCGGGAGGAGTGGCCATGTGACCCAGCCTGACCAATCAGAACGTTCCAACCTCCTGTCATCAGTGATAGGTTTGGGGAAAAGCCAATGAGAGTCTGCCCTGTGACTTTTGCTGGAACTATGGGAAAACAGGCACTTTCACACCCTGAGTCAATGAGTTGGTGGGATGCATGTGGGGGCCAATGGGGGCCACTTTGCTGCACACATACACATATAAACACACACCCAGGAGGGCATGTCTGCTTGGGAGTGAAGCCCCCCAGGGAGGAAAACAGACTTGAAAAGCAGAGAGGCACAACTTCCTGCCAACACCATTTAAGCACCTGGATCCAGCCATGCCTGAAGCTCTCCTCTCAAACTTTTCAGTTCCCTGAGCCTATAATCTTCCTTGTCAGCTTGAATGAAGGTTTTTATCACTTGCAAAATCAGGAGGGAAAAAGCTGATTCCTAATCCTGAGATTGCAATCTGCTTTTCATACATTCGGGTGGACAGAGACCCAGAGAGTTGCAATGCCTTGCTAAAGGTTGCACAGCTGGTGAGGAACGGAGGCTGGACCAGAATCCAGGCCTTTTAGCCACCAAGAAATGTCAGGAGACTCTAAGCTTCTCAACCCTGCCCTGTCTTGTTCAAAAACCTCATCAACAATAATAGAAATAATAACATAATAATACCTTATAGAGTGGTTTCTATGCACGGCATACTAGTCTGAAAACTTTCCATATAGTGACATTAAATCTTCACAGCAGCGATGAGGCAGGTGCTGTTACTGTCCCCATTTTACAGACAGGGAAACCGAGGCACAAAAATTATTTGGCTTTTGAAATAATGACAGCGTCAACAACAGAACGACAGCCAACCGGCTCTCGGGTTCTACCGCTTTAGGCCTGTGATTCTAAGCCTCCTTGGGGTCGAGCGTTCCGGAGGCCACAGCGTGCTGGGCCCAGGAACGCGTCGCTCTCCGAGGTCCGGATGCCCGGTCTTACCAGAGCCGAGTCCAGCATCTTCTGCTCAAAGTCGGCGCGGGCCGAATTGTACTTTTCCACCGAGCGCCGCAGGCTCTCCGCCGCCTTCTTGGTCTTGGTCTCGGCCTAGGAGGCGAAGGAGGCGGCGGCGTCGGGAGGGGACACTCGGGGCGGTTCCGCGTGGCCGCAGCTCCCGGCAGGGAGACTCCTTGGGTCGCCCGGGTGTGGTGGACACACGCGGGGTCAATGTCCATCGCTCTGTGACACATTTTCCCGCCCCCACCAGGCAGCCCCGCTGCTGCTCGGCCGACTCCGGGGACCCTGCGGCCACGGACCCACCTTGTCCATCTCCTTCTGGTTGGTGCTCTCCCTCCGCAGCCGCTCCTGGTCCATGCAGCGGTTCAGGTAGTTCTCGCGGGACTTGGGCAGGAGCTGGCTGACGCCCGCGAGGACCTGCACGGCGTCCAGCGTGCCCACGGCTTCCTCCTTGCACTGCAGGGGCGGCCAGCGGGGCGGTGGGTGCCGAGCGCACCTCGGGGGCACCCTGCGAAACTCCCAGCCTCCCAAACGCTCTGTGCGTGTCCAAGAGGACTTTTTCTGAGGATTCTATCATTTTCAAAATTTTTAACTTTTTAAACATAAGCTTTTTATATTTACACATAACTCATATTTCAGAAAGTTTTCAGTTTTGACCTCCCGCAGCTGATCCCCAGCCTCCCAGGCCCTGCCTAGGAGCCCCCATCATGCCTTGAAAACTTCTCCAGAAATCACCGTCCGTGCACAGTCAAATGTCCCGGTCCGCCCCTTCTTTATGACCAGCGACAGCAGCCCCTGCTGCTTAACTCGCACCTAATAGTCCGCTCCCCATACGGTTGCGTATCAGCCCGCAGAAAACTTCACTGTCCCCCAACTTTAAAAAATATTGCGGCTAAATACACATAACATAAAATTTACCATCTTAACCATTTTAAGCCTACAGTTCAGTGGCATTAAGTACTACCAACTCCCTTTGTTAATGAGGTTAAAAATTGCAGGCTCTCAGGCTCTGGAAATGCAAAGCATCTATGACTCTAGAATTATAAGCTTCGAACATCTTGGGATCCTGAGAGTCTAAGGCTCAAACCTTCCAAGATTCTAGGTTTGCAAGAGGCCAGAAATGTCAGATAACAAGATCTGTAGCTCAAGATCAGGGGTCAGCAAACTTTTTCTGTAAAGGGACAGACAGTAACTGTGTTGGGCTTGTCACACTCGACTCACTGCAGCTTGAAAACAGCCACAGACAACATGGTCTCAAAGCGACGTGGCCATGAAACGTGGAAATTAGCAAAAGAACCTTAACCAAACTGGAGCCGGGAATGCCTGCAGGGGGCGCTCTCACCCCTCAGACACCATCAATTACAGCAAACAGGAAGAGAGGGACTTACCCTCAGACAGGAAGTACAACTACTTTACTACTGAAGGAAGACTTCTCTCCCTACCTGGCAACAGCCCCACCAATGAGAAATGCCACAGCCCAGCCAATGAGAAACCCCACAGCCCAG
>NC_060275.1:66182400-66331032 GCF_021613505.1 Equus quagga | reverse complement strand
CCCACAGCCCAGCCAATGAGAAACCCCACAGCCCAGTCAATGAGAAACGCCACAGCCCAGCCAATGAGAAACCCCACAGCCCAGCCAATGAGAAACGCCACAGCTCAGCCAATGAGAAACGCCACAGCTCAACGAATGAGAAGCCGTTGCCCCGTGAACTGTCACTTTCTCCCAGTGAACTTTCCTCTAGAGCATCCCTTCCCGGCTCTCCCCTTTTCTCTAAAAAGCAGCTCCCCTCCTTTCTTCCTGGATTTGCCTGTGGTTCACCACAGCATGCACAGCCAGAATTGCAATTCTTTTGGCTATTAGTGAATAAACTCATTGTGAGATAAAATAGCTAAATTTGCTTTCTAGACTGACAGAACCAATAAAAGTTTATTTACTGGCTCTGAAATCTGAGTGTCACATAATTTTCACGTGTCATGAAATCATCTTTTGATATTTTCCCCAACCATTTAAAAATGTAAAAACCATTCTTTGCTCTGGGGCTGTACAAACATGGGCGGCAGGCTGCATCCATCCGGCCCTCGGGCCGTAGTTTGCAGACCCCTGGTCTACAGTTTTGAGAGTCTGAAACTCAGCACTGCTCAGGTCTGTGAGATTGCGGGTTTGATGCTGTGGACTTAACCGAATTCTCAGAGGCACAGGGGCCGGAGGTCCTGAGGCCCCATGAGGCCTGGGATCCCGAGAGCCATGGGCAGCCCCCATCGGCCGGCACAGTGGCACACACCTTCTTGTGAGCCTTGAGCTGTTCCTCCCCGTATCGGAGCACGTCCTTGATGAGGTCCTGCAGCTTCCGCGTCAGCTCCAGATGGCAGAGCGCCAGCTTGTCCGAGGAGACACGGAAGACCTCCCAGAGCGGGGCGAAAGTCCTGGAAACAGGTGGAGTTGTACCCAAGGCCCAGCAGGCCCAACCCCCCAGGGCCAGACAGCTCAGCCGGCACTGGCTCAGGTACCTACTGGGCCCTGTTAAGCGTGGACACATATTATCTCATTTAATCCCTGTTGCAACCACACGAGGCAGGCCTATGACAGAGAGGGAAACTGAGGCACGGAGGCTCCATAACTCACCCAAGGCCTCTCAGCAAATGAACATCAGAGCTGGGATGTAAATCCAGGCCCTGAGGCCCTGGAGTCCTCACTGGACTACAGGACTCACCTGCTACTCGTGGGCAGCTGAGACCCAACCCGCCCAAATCAAGTTTGAGGGGCTTTCCCACCTCAGCAGGAGGGGCTGCCTTCCCTCCCTGCTGCCTCCATTGCTGCCTGACAGAATCTTTGCCCCACAGCAGCCACAGGGAACTTTGCAAAATACCAGTGGAACTACATCACATCCTTGTCTGAAAGTCACCTGTGTGTTGGGCCCCGTGGCCCCGTCCACCTTCATCCCACCCCCCATCCCCTACCCCCCATCTCCACCTTGTCCAGGCCCTGCCGTTGTGCCAGCCTCTTGACTCGTCCTTGAACATGCCAAGTGCATTACTGCCTCAGGGCCTTTGCACTGGCTGAGCCGCCTGAGTGGGTCTCTGTCCCTTGGACACCCGTGGCTGACTCCTTGTCATCATTAAGGTCTCAACTCACGAAGCAGGGCCCCTCACAGAGGAAGCCCGGTCTCTCCTGCTCCTCTTCCCTTCCTGGCACGTGCACCCCAGGAAGGATTTTGCTCATGTCTGGTTAACATCTGTCTTACCACACACACCAGATGTACACAGCATAAAAGTGACCAGGGGTTTTATCTGTCGTAATTGGCACTGGGCCTCTGGTGCCTAGATCGGTGCCTGGCCCACAGTACATGCTCAGTAAATATTCGTTCAATGAATGAATGAACGAATGAGTTTTGAGAGAACGGACGAGATGCGGTCCTCTGTCCAGCTAGCCCCGTAAGTAGAAGGACGGCCCCTGTTCTACACATTGCACCTGAGGAGATGTCCCCCCCGGCACATGCTCCCGACGCCCCAGGGTCCCACCACGGCCTACTCACCCCATGGGGGTCCCGTTGCTGGCCAGCTTGGAAAGCTTTGCCATCGCCTTCGAGTAGGTCTCCTCGATGGTGGCCCTGGGTAGGACGATGGGAAAAGATGGGGAAGGCTCCGGGCAACCTTGGAAGAGGCCCCGCCCCCCTGGGCCTCAGTTTCTCCATCTCAAACGTCTGAGCAGTGGCTCTCAGGGAGGATGGTACAGTCCTCAGGCAGGGGGCGGCGTTTTAGAAACGCATGGGAGAGGTTTTCATCCTTAAGCAATGCATTCACTAACGGCGGTCGCGGCAGCAGGTGGAATATTTTTTGAGCACATATTATCAATACTTCATATGCTCTGTCTCATCTAATTGCAGGAGACAAACCCATATTTCCTTTCTCCTTCTGGACAGACACTGATAAATGCTGACCGCGCGCGGTTTCCTCCTGACTAACAGAACCTCAGTTTTGTTTGGGGCGGCAATGTGCCAGTTACAGCCGATCACCCACGAGGGCACTTTTTGGGAGAGGCGCCCATGGGGTACCACGGGTAACAGCGGATGGACCCAGGTGCTCCAGGCCCACGACAGAAAGCGTGGCCCCGTCCTGTACGGCTCGGCCGGCCCGCCTGACAGCCACAAAGAGAAAAAGCTGGCGATGAACACGCGGACCTCCCGGAAGGAACGGGTCTCCAGCAACCGGGTGCTGGGCAGCAGAGGCTGTCTTGCAATTTGAGTTTATCATGTTTTCTGGGGCACGGACATCGGAGCATGTATTTACATGCTGAAATATAGATTATTTCATCACACACGTGTTTTATCATCCTCAGGGCACGAGATCGAGTTTTCAAAATTCCCTCGTAAGTGGGTCATGGTATGGTCTCTTTAGCAGGAGGCGTTAGAAACCCGGGGAGTGTTGCTTACAGGGGGCCTGAGGCCGACAGTGCTGAGAACCGCTGGTTTCCTGCAGCCCGCGGGGATCCCGGCCGACGGGGCAGGGCGTGGCCGTGACGTGGGCGGGGCCAGGGCAGGGCCGTGAGGGGGCGTGGCTGCAGGGTTGTGGGCGTGGCCGTGACATGGGCGGGGCAGGGGAGGGAGGGCGGGGCCAGGGCAGGGCAGTGGCTGCAGGGCTGTGGGCGGGGCCTGACGTGGGCGGGGCAGGGGAAGGAGGGCGGGGCCAGGGCAGGGCCGCGGGGTGGGTGGGGCACGGGGACCTCACCTCTCCCGGATGAAGTCGGCCAGCTCCTTGGTGGAGACGGGTCCCTGCTTCATGCTTTGGTACAAGACGTCAAAGCCATGGTTCTTCTCGCCCTGCAGGGGATGGGGGTGGAGCTTGAGGAAGGGGGTGGAGACGGCATCAGAGTCGCCGAGCAACAGGGGCGTGGACAGGAGTCAACCAGCAGAAGTCCATCCCCTTGGCTGTAGTAGTTAGTTCAGGCCTGAGCCAATCAACCCGTTGCATTTCCCCCTGCTCACAAGGATTGGTTCATGGGCTATAAGTTGGTCGAATCAGAAAGAAGCTTGGAATTTTTGTCCCATAGTTGAGGGAGAGACGTTCTCTTTCGCTGGTTGTCTCAGTGTGTCTGTCTTTGTGTCTCCATCTTTCTCTCTCTCTTTCTCTCTGCCTCTTTTTTTCTGCCTCAATCAGTCTCTTCCCCTGTGTTTCTCTGTCTGCATCTTTCCTTAAAAGAGGAATTATGTGGGCACAGGAACTATTGGAAGCCAAGTGGAACCATGAACTTTGGAAAGAAGCTGAACCCGAAAGAGTCTGAATAAAAAAACGGTGTTGAGTCGGGTTGCTGGATCAAACTAACCCTGGAAGCATCACCATCCCACAACTTTTCAACTTTTGTGAGTTGCTGTAACCCCGGTTATTTAACTAACTGTAGTTGTGTTTTCTGTTCTCTTCAACGTGGAAACGCCCTCTCTGAGACCCCCAGAGTAGGGTCTGGGTCTGACACCTCTCTCATGACCAGCAATGTCCAGGACAGGGTAGAGCACAGGAAGGCCATTTGAGTTCGTTGACTAAGTGAACAAATGGGTTAATCTGCTGTTACCTGGTGCTGGTGGGAACAGAGACGCTACCGGGTGCCTGCTGCTGCCTCACAAACCCTCTTTCCTCCCAGTTCTGGCGTCAGCACTGCGATCCACGCAAGTCACCGGCCCTCTGTGAACCTTTAGTGGCTCCTGGTTAGGACGGGGGCAGGGAGTCATCTACCTCTCCCATGGGGATGAAGGAAACACCAAGACGAGCCGCATCATGGTCCCACGGGCACCTCTAATTTTTGCTAACTCACGGTGTTAGTTAACATTTCCTTTAAATTCACCCATGTTTCTTCTCTACATACATTGATTCAAAAGGGCCACTCCTACCACTATTCCAAATGGAAAGCGGCCCCCGCGCCACCGCGAGGGCACAAACAAGGCACCAGCTCTGTTTTGACGCCGGCCAGGTCCCGTCCCCAGGGAAGACCAGCCGCGGGCAGGGCGCGAGGCCCACACTTAGGGCTGACGGCGGCGGCTCCGGAGGGAGGCGATGTGCTGAGTCCCGCCCGGGCCCCGGGGCGGCCCCGCAGCTCCAGCAGCCCCTCTGCACCGGCCGTTTCCTCCCTCCTTCTCCAGCTGCGGGTCCCCCTCCGGGACGGGGACACCCGAAGGCGACAGTCAGAGGTCGCCGTCAGAGACAGGTTTTCCCCGCCGTCCGCGAGTTTCCCTCACGCCACTTGGCCTTTGCAAAGGACCTAGCCCAGGGCCTGTCCTTGCTAACGGGACAATCCCAGGGAACTCTCGCTTTTACCCAAAAAGACGAACAGCGCAAACGGCGCTCAGCGTGTGGGCCCGGCCCCCGCGAGGCGAGGCGGCGGCGGCGGCCACCCGGCTTGGAGCCGCGTCCCGAAAGGCTGGGCTTTTTCTCGCTTTATTTAGGCGGGTGATGTTTTGGGTCTGAGAAGGCTCAAAACTTTTGTCCCATATAAATGAGTGGTAACTGCTTCTTCACTTTCCCCGTTGGCTCGGGAAGGGTCTCCGCAGTGCTCCTCTCAGACAGCGGTGACCTGCGTCCAGGGAGCCCCGGAACCGTCCTGCTGCACCAATGGAGCAACCGCAGCAAGATCGCGCAGACCCAGGACAGCATCAAGCCCACACCTCCCCACAGTCGCTCATTCTAGAACCATCAATGGCTCCCGACTGCCCACCAGCTGCTGAAATGCATAGTCCTTCGTCTGGAGTTGCCTTCCCCCCTCATCTCGTGGCTTCCTCTTGGCCTCACCAGCAACACAGTAAACAGTGCGAAGGCTGTGCCCTCCCGGCGTCCGCGGCTGCCAGCCCGCACCGCTGCCCACCCATCCAAACCCGGCCAGCTCCCAAGGGTGACTGCCAGGCCCGCCTCCTTCAGGAACCTTCTCAGACCCTCCTCACACCCCACTTCCCTGAGTGTCCACTGTCCATCCCGCCAGCGCCCCAGGAATATATTTTTTCTCTGCTCAAGTCTAGTGCTGTACTTCCACGGTTCCACTGCCAAATCCTCCTTCTATGCACTGGGTCACTTTAGGCCAGTGACTTCACCTCTCTGGGCCTCGGTTACCTCATCTGACAAATGGGGACAATGACAGCGCCCAGCTCCCATGGGTCTTGGCGAGATGAGGCCGGGGCGGGGCCGGACACAGGGCCTCTTGCACAGCAAACAGCCCACAGCCCCACACCCTGCCCAGGGGATCCTCGGGGGAGGCCGCACCAGGCACCGCAGCCCAGGCCAGCATCTGGGGCTGACTTGGAGCCAAACGCTGGCCCATTTCCCGGGCCTGGCAAAGCCCCCAGCAGTGTCTGCCTCCCTCGGGCTGGGCTGGCAGCCAAGGGTCCTGGGAGGGGCTGTCTCTGGCCTGTGTCTCCTATTGGAACCTCTGGACTCCAGTCTCGCCCCCACACCAGCCCCGAGGGATCATTCTAACACAGCCTGATCAGGTCTCTCTCCCGCTCACACTTCCCCCATGGCTCCCCAGTGTCCTCTAGCCTCCAGCCCTGCCTTGACCCAACAGGACTGGGGCATCCCTGTTTGGCTTGATCTTTCCTGATGAGCCTCTCTCAGGCCAGCCAGGGCCCCAGCGTCATCCAGCAAAGACCCACCAATGCAAACAATAGATTAAAAGAAACAGATATTCCAGGGGCACTCTCTGAGTCCCGGGGAGGTGAGAGTGTCTCTGCCTTCCCAGATGGGGAAACTGAGGCCTTGAGATGCAAAGTCATCCCAGCAGAGCCCAGTTCAAATCCCACTGTGCACCAGGCTATCTTTGGCTGGGGACGGCCTGGGGGTGGCTGCTATTTTCTCTTTGCTGATCTGAATTTGCTGCATCGAGCTTGCATGCCTCATGCAATTAAAAAGAATTTAAAATAAATGTAGGTGCCTCATGCCATTAAAAGAAACTTAAAATAAATGTAGGTGCTGCTGTCAGGGTTCCAAAATGTGGGCGATGAATGATCCTCAAATGGTCAACCCCCTTACACATAGGCACCAACAGAGGCTCAGAGAGGGGCAGCCCCTCACCGGGGTTACACAGCCATTCAGAGGCAAAGCCTGGGACCCTGACCCTTGGGGAGGAGGTGGAGATCAGGCCCTCCAAAGGTGGGAAGGGGTGCGGCCCCTTTAAGAAAGCAAGTGCCAGTAAGAGGAGCCCCAGCTGGGGAGGGAGACGGCCTGTTGCCAGGGGCAACCAGTTGCCTAGCAACGGGCTTCCTCTCGCAAGCTCAGGGCCTGCAACTGGGGAAGGGGCTTTCTGCCCTGGTCCTTCCCTGACTCTCCTGGTCACACATCCTCTGTGGCTCCCCATTAGCCTGGCCCTGAAGGAGGAGTCCTTGTTCCCTCAACTAGCCACCGAGTGTCACACCTCCAGGCCTCTGCCCAGGCTGTTCCCCTGCCTGGAATGGCTCTCTGCCATCCCTGAACATGGCAGCCTTCGAAGCCGGCTCCTCCTCTGGGCCCTAAGGCTGGCTCCAGGCTGACTCTGCAGGCAGGGCTGGCGGGGTCTGGCTGGCACTGTGTGCCCCCGACTGGGGGTCTCCTTGGGGTCAGGGCCGGGAGGGAGCCCCAGCATCTCGCAGAGGTGGCTGCGCGTGGGCTGGTGGTGGCAGGGGGAGAGGGAGGGGAGGAATGAGAACAAGGCCCCCTCCCTGGGTGCCCTGGGGTCACAGCATGCGGTCCCCCGCCTGGGGGCAGAGGGGCAGGGGCCCCCAGAGACGGAGTCAAGAAAACCCCCAACTCTCCGGGGGCCGAGGCAGACGTGGGAATTCCCAGCTGGAATGAGCCGGATCCCGGAGGTCCCGCCCAGCCCTGACTGCACTCTCTTGCCTGCAACTTCAGGTGAGAGAGTCCTCCGGACCTCAGGTCCCTGTTGTTCAAGGTGTGACTTGCCCAAGGTCACAAGGCCTGTGCTGTCTGGGGGTGTAGATTCAAACCCAGCCTGACTCTTCGCACTTTAACTTCTACGCCCTGCAGACCCTCCACCTGCCCAAGACTCTGCCCACAAGCCACCAGCTTCCCCCATTTCCATAAAAGCCTCCACAGCTCTGCCAGGAACCCCCATCAAAATAAGAGTGGGTCTTACTTACCCAAAAATGCTCCCCAAAATACGACATCCCGATGGCCTCTGTGGAGACCCCCGCAGGCTTCTGTCTAGTGCCTGGTGCCTGTCCAGAGAGAGAGGCAAGTTTGAGCTGCAGAGTAACGGCCAGCTGAGAGCCTGAGGAGGGGAAATTCCAACTGTCCTCTCTGTGGAGGAAGGAGAGAAAGGATGGAGGAAGAACCAAAAGCCCCAAGTGTAGAAGTATGCCAGGGCCTCCGAGATGATTCAGCCCCAGGCCTCGCCTCCAAGTAGCCCCCAGTCTAGGGGGACAGAGCTGGATACAGATGCCCCTAGTCCAGTGGGGTCAAAGCTGGACTAGGTGGAGGGATAGGGGCTGGGAGAGCCCAGACTAGAGGAAGGGGCATGGGAGTTTGGGTTTTTAAGTATGAATAGGAGTTCACTTGGTGGTGGGGGGTGTTTACTGGATGAGCTCTTGCCCGGGCAGAAAAGCTCTGGGCCATCTCATGTATGAGTCCCACCCCTCAGAGGGGAAGCCACTTGCCAAGGTCAGACAGCCAGGAAGTGACTTGTACTCTGGGCCAGCTGAGTCCAGACCTGAGCACTCAGCTCCACGCTGGGCAGCTCCTGCGGGAACAGGGTCTGGTGAGAGATGGACACTGGGGCAGTGGTAGGCCACATTGGGGGTCGGGGCCCCTCGGGGTGTCTGAATCCCTCCACAACAGTGCCTGCCTCATGCACACTCCTGGGATGGAGAGCTCACCCCTCACCATGGTGACCCAGCTGACACCCAACCCTGCTCCCCAGAAGCCAGTGTTCACCTGGTGTCTGAGTCACTGTCCAGCTCTGTGCCTCAGTTTCCCCATCTGCAAAACAAGACAGAACACCTCGAAGGGGTCTTGCTGGGGCACCCCAGGCCGCCATGCAGAGAGGGCTGGGCTGAGCCACCCAGGGAGGGAAGGACACTCAGTGTCCTTGGCGTGCTCTGGAGGCTGGCTCGTCACCGTCACTGGAGCCCCAGGCCTCATCCATAATTCATGATCCCTCGGGCAGCTCAGCAGCAGCTGGGAGCCCAGGGCGCAGAGGCAGCCGGGATGGGATGGCGAGCGCAGGCCGGGAAAGCTCCCTGGGCCTCATCGGGAAAAGACTGAGCAAGGACCTTGGACAAGGCTGCTGGAACTGAGCCTCAGTTTACCTAATCTTGAAAGTGAGTTTAATTTGACCCATTATCCTCTAGCCCCTAGTCCCTTGACTTCTATGAGTCACCTGGCACCCACCACGTGACCACTCTGGGCAGGACAATTCGAGGCTCCCTGAGCTGATTCAGCCCTGGGCCTGGTCCCTGAGGAGACCCCAGTCTAGTGGAACAGTGCTGGACACAGACACCCCATGGTCCTGCAGGGTCAGGGCAGGGTCAAATGGAGAAACAAGGACTGGAGGAGCCTGGACTGAAGTAGGGGACATGGGAGCTGAGGATTTAAAGTATGAATAGGAGTTCACCAAGCAAAATATTATTTGACTCATCCAACATTCCCCACCATCACCCGCTGCTGGGTGGTGCCGGGGCCCCTGAGCGACTTCAGGCCCCAGCACAGCCCCTGAGGAAACCCAGTCTGGAGGGGAGCATGCTGGGCTGACATCCTGAGGGGGAGAACCTGAAATTCCATCTCATTTCTCAGTCTCTGGCCACGACCTAGACCCTGAGCATCTCCACACCCCTCAGAGCTGCCCTGGTCCATGTGGGACCGCCTGCCCCACGCGGCCACTTAATTTTAAACCAAGTGAACTCAAACACAATTAGCGCCCAGCCCCTCAGCTGTGCCAGCCTTGCTTCCGGGGCGCAGCAGCGCATGGGGCTGGGGGCCGTCCTGCTGCACAGCACAGATGCAGAAAGTCCCGCCACAGGGTGCTGCTCTGGAGGACCCTGGGGGCCCAGACACCAGGACTCACCACTGTGCTCCCAGCTCCGGTGGCCCGCCCCTCCCCCACGGAGCCAGGCTGGGCGCTGCGCCCCCTGCTCAGGCAGAGACCCAGCCCCACTTTACAGAGGAGCACACTGAGGCCCAGAGAGGTCACTCACGGTCCCCGGCTCACCGTCATTGTGTCCCTGGCCTGTCTGCCAAAGAACTCCTGTTTGAACCATGACATGTGGCCCCGGGTCTCCACGTCTCCTCTGCCGCCCGCACCCCACCCCACAACTCAGAGCCGTCCCGGGGGCGCAGGGTGGCCTGCACAGCTAGGCCCGGCCCAGGAAGTGACACCTGCTGTTTCTCCTGAAACCTGGGCCCGGCAGAGAGGCCTCCCTCCTGCCACTGAGGGGTGAGGAGGGGCAAGGGGGCCTCCCGGGAGCTCGAACTCACCAGACAGGGCAGCGAGCGCCGTCGGACGCGGCGGGCACAGGAGAGAGCCACACGGCCTGCCACTTCCGTCAGCACGAGCGCGGCCCCTGTGCTGGGGGACAGGAAGCTCAGCCCGCCCCGCCCACCGCCCAACCGCCACCTCGCCTCCCCCAGACCGGCACCCCTGGCACCTCCCTGGAGCTGCGAGGGCCGTGGGCAAACAGAGGCCCCTGATGTGAGGTCCGCAGCCTGGGGCTATTAGTACCGAACAAATGACAATCGTGACAACAATTGTGAAATCATAGCACCCACAAACTGAGCGCAACCCTGGGCTAAGCTTTCCACATCTCGTCATCCCAAGGTGGACCAATGATGCCTGCTTCACAGAGGTGAAACCAAGACTCAGAGAGGGGAGTCCACTTGCCCGAGGTTGCACAGCCTGCGAAGGGCAGCACCGACACGCCCACCCAGGGCTGCATTAGGATGCTCATGGACCCGAGGCACTATTGCTTCGGGTCTCTTCCTCCATTAAAAAAAGAAATTTAACTATATTTACAACGGCACTGGAACAAAGGTGAATATGTTGATATCATATATTAACATGTTTTCTTTGACCCCAAAGCTCATGTGTTTCCTTCTGATTTTAAAAGAAGTTAAAATATCTTCATAGACTCCTAAAAGTACTATACCCGAGACACCGTGGTCACCGCATCTGATGGAGAAGTCAGCCTGCTCAGGCCCAGGTCTCCTGGCCTCTGCAGCACCAGGGCAAAGCCCAGAGATGAACAGGGACTTGCCCAAGGTCACACAGCAGGTTCTTGACTGACCTGGATGCCCCCATCCTCTGGGTGCTGGAAGCAGGGAACAGAGTCCTCCCGAGGGTGTCTGACATGAGCCCCGGGCAGTGCCTGGAGATCCTGCCTCCCAAGCACCCATTCCCAGAAACCCAGGGCTCTGAGCCAGGTTGAGTGGTCGAGTAGGCCTGGGAACAGATACAACAGGACAGGAACCGCCAAAGAAGGCAGGGCTCGTTCGTGCTCCTGGCCAGGCGTCCGGAGCCCCTGACCTCCTGCTGGGCGACCTTGGGCTGCCCCTGACCTCTCTGGGCCTCCAGGGGCCCGTGAAACAGGATCTGACATTTTGCTGCCCCCGGACTCCAGTTTGCGCACAGTAGGGCCAGTTTGGGGGGGTTTTCTGTCTTTTCAGGAACTGGGTGCTTGGCCTGTGCAGGTGCTGCGAGGTTTCCATGAGCAGCTCCGTCCTGTGTTTCCTGCACTCTCGCCTGGACACCAGGGCCGGGACCCTTTGCACTGTCTGCCTTGATTCTCACCACAGCACCTTGAGGCAGGGTCTCATCCCAGCCATCACCCCAACAGGGAAACTGGGGCACAGGCTCCACTTACACAGCAACTGGGCAGTCAAGCAGGCACCTGAGCTCAAGCCCAGGAATTTTCAGTCCTCCCCACTGGGCCCCTCCCTCTTCATTGCTTCATTGGCAAACACCTATTGAGCACCAACTGTGTACCTGACTGCCCGCCTCTGGAGGCACAGCAGGCAACACCCTTGCAGACTCCAGCTGTGTACCCGTTTATGATCACCAATACTGTAATTAGGGTTATAATGACCACGTCTGCCTTTACAGCACTCCCCCTCCCACAGTCAGCTCCGAGCTCCCAAGGGAGATTCAGCCCATTTCGCAGAAGAACAGGCCAAGGCGCAGGGGGCCAAACCACACGCAGGGCGCCGGCTTTGAAGCTGGAGGTGTCTGCCGCCCAGCCCAGGGCTGCCCTGAGCCCACCACAGGGACAAGCTCCAAGGGGCAGGGCACGGGCTGGCTGGGCACCTCCCGCCTCCTCCCACCCAGGACCCTGCCCAGGAACCGGCTCGCCCCTGGCGTGGGTGACGGTATGTGGGTCAGGGCGTGCCCTGGGCAGTCCCGCCGCTGCGACCAGGGCGGCGGGGCCCCTGTTCTCACAATGGCAGCTTAGCAGTATGCTTTACTGTCTGGCAGAGCAGCCCTTCTAGCAAGGCCAGCGTGTGACTGACCAGCAACCCATTTTGCAGTGCAGGAAACTGAGGGTCAGAGGCCAGCAAGGCATATGGGGGGCTCCAAATCCATTTCTCTCTCACCCCCAAACCAGCGACATCTTAAGCAAAAGGGTGGAGTCAGACATGGTCAAAAGATGGGGTGGGTGGGTTCCAGAATCTGTGGGATACAGGCTCTGCGCCCCAACCCCACTTTCAAAAGAGGGAACCGAGGCTCAGGGAGGTGCTGTCACCTGCCCAAGGTCACCAGTGAGGCAGGTCCACTCGAAGTCACCTCCTGGTCCCCACTGCGGCTGGGGCAGGCGACTCTCAGGATCCAAGGCAGATGGAGGGGCTGCCCACCCTCCAACCCTCCTCCACACCCCACTGGCAGTCAGCCTGCAAGATCCTAATTTACCTCAATTTATTTTAATCCCGGGGAACAGATGCTCACTGCCCACCCCCCACTGAGGCAGGGACCACCCCCAAGTCCGTGATCCAGGCCCTTCCAGACCTGGCCTGGCCAGTCCCTGCCAGGCAAGGGACCCACGCTGACCCCCTCCTCAGAATTCCAACCTTGGGGTCCCTGCAGAGGGTGCCAGTGAAATGCACCCCCATCCTTGTGGAGGGGGCTGGGATAGGACAGTCTAGAGGAGGGGTCAGGGGACCCCCAGCTCCCTCACCAGGCCTCGATTGGGGTTTATAGTGGAGAAAACGGGAAGAGGGTTCCTCATCTCGGTCCCCTGGGGTCTGCAGGCCAGAGATGGGAGCAGAAAAATTGGAGGTGGTCTCCACTGCGACTGTCCTGGGTCCCAGGCTGGAGAGGGAGCGGCGCCCCCATCTTTGCAGCCCCGACCTTAGACCCAGATTTAGGCTTAGAATAAACGGATTTGGGGAGGGGTCTCGCGTCTTAGGCGGCCCCTGCACGCTCTGGTTCCAGGTCAGGAGACGGGGGAATTGGGGAGGGGTCCCTATCTCGCTCCGCGGACCCCCGATTATCACCAGGGAGGCGGCCGGGGCGCCCGCCGCGCAGCCCCCACCTCCTATTCGCCATCCCTAGCGCCCCGCCGCGCCTTTGCCCCCCGAGGCCACCAGGGCTGCCGGGCGCGGTGTGCACGGGGGGCTCCGGGGCCAGGGGGTTTCGGGGGAGTCCCAGAGACCGCACTCACCTCCCGAGCTCGGGCCGAGCCCCGTGCCCGCCGCCACCTGCGACTCAGCCGCTGACACCGGAGCCCGCCCCGCCCCGCCCCGCCCCGCCCCTCCGCTCCCTCCCTCCCTCCCTCCCTCCCTCCCTCCGCGGCTGCAGCGCGGCGGCAGGCTGGCCCCGCCCCCGGGGCGTGGCCGAGAGAGGCCCCACCCCCCCCCACGACGGCTCCCGGGGGTTGGGCGGGCTCTGGGTCGGCGCAGCCCGCCATTGGGCCGTTGGGCGGCCGGCTCCGCGGGCCCAGTGCGTTGATTGGCTGAGCCGGAGAAGAGGCTCTTTTTTTAAAAGAAGCTCCCTCCTTCCACCACCCGCAGTTCATTTGCATAATTTAAAGCCACAGGCGCCGCTCCTTTCACCTGAGACTGGGAGGCGCAAGGGGTGACCACAGTTTATTGAGCGCCCACTGTGTGCTAGGCACTGAGCAGGGCTCATTTGACGCCCTTCACAACCCTGTGAGAAGGACGTTATTGATCCTCATTTCACAAACTGGAAACTGAGGCTCAGAGAAGGCGAGGACTTACCTGGAGGCCATACAGCCAGTCTGCAACCTTATGAGGGCAGTTTCAGCATCTGGTCCCGGGGCTGGGAAGACCATCCCCAAGAATGTTGTCCCGTCACAAATCTGAAAGCTTCCCGTCTGTCCCCCTCACCTGGGCCCTCATAAAACAAGTCTTAGCGCCTGCTGGCCCCCATTCAAGCCTGCGCTGACCACCGGCTGCTCTCTCCGCCCCGGGTCCGCAGGGGCAGCCCAGGAACCGGGCCAGCTGCCTGGCTGCCCCGAGGGCCTTCTCTTCCCTTCCTCAGCACAGTGAGCCTGCTGGCCCCTGTCTCTGAAACACTGACATTTTGCCCTTTTTCCTGACCCCGTGGTGGCCCGGGGCCAGGCCCAGTCTTCTCCAGTCTGGATGCTGCCTCAGCTCCCTACTTGAGCCTCTGGTCGCCTCCGTTCCTGCCCAGGCAATCCCTGTTTAGTTTTAGAGCAGTTTTCAGTGTACAGAATCGTTGTGGAGATAGTACGGACGGAGTTCCTGAGGCCCCCGCACCCAGTTCGCTCTGTTATTAACATCTTACTCTGTATGGTGCATTTATCACAATTAGTGAGCCCGTATTGGGGCATTTTGTTAACTAAACTCCCGACCTTATTCGGCTCTCCTCAGTTTCCCCCAGTGTCCTTTTTCTGTCCCAGGATCCCACACGACATTTGTCATCACGTCTTTAGGCTCCTCTGGGCTGAGACAGTTTCTTGAACTTTCTTGTTTCTGATGACCTTGACAGTTTTGAGGAGGACTGGGCGGGTATGTTGTAGGATGCCCCCAGTTGGGATCTGTCTGGTGTTTTTCTCGTGGTTAGACTGGGGGACGGGTTTGGGGAGGAGGAGCACAGAGGTGAAGTGCCCCTCTCGTCATACCGTGTCCAGGGCACATGCCATCAACACAGCTTCCCTGTGACGTGACCTTGATCACCTGGCTGAGGTGGCATCTGTCAGGTGTCTCCAGTGTAAAGTGACTCTTGTCCCCCCTTCCATGCTGTACCCTTTGGAAGGAAGTCACTATGTACAGCCCACAGCTAAGGGGTCAGGGGTCACAACGCCCCTCCTCAAGGGCGGAGCATCTGCACAAGTCATCTGGAATTCCTCTGTGTGGGAGATGCGTCCCTTCTCCCCGTTTATTATCTATTCAATCATTCACATCAGTATGGACTCATGGATATTTATTTTACACTTTGGGTTATCATCAATACTACTTTATTGATTTTCTTCCTCAAATTGTTCCAGCTGTGGCCACTGGAAGCTGGTTCAGCTGGCTTTCATGTCCCTTTGACACGCCCCCGGCGCATCCTTGGTCTTTTTCTTTGAGCACTTCCTTACTCTGTCACTTGGAAACCTTCCAAGCCCGTCTCTCCGTCTCCTGCCCCAGTCCTACGCAGCCTTTTCTCCCGGCAGCAGCCCTGGTGGCTCTCACTGGAGACAATGTTAGCAACCGGGTCTGGGCGGCAGGGTGCTGGGTGCTGCTGCTTCCCGGCCCGCGCGCTGACAGAGGACGCAGAGGATGCACGTGTGCATGCGAACCTGGGCATATGCACAGATCGAGAAATACTTTCTCTACACTGTTAAACATGAGTTCACGCGATGTCTCCACATCTAATCCACGACCAAATGGGTCCTTCCAGCCTCCCCGCCGCCTGTCTGTAGCAGCCCAACAGAGAGGAACCTGGCTGCCACCAGCCCCCCCCCCCCCCCGCCACTTGCTGAGCTGTCCCATTGCAAGGAGCCGGACGGCGGCTTCAGCATGTTAACCGCACTCATGCGGGGTTTTCAAAGAGAAAATGGTCACCTGCTTCTCCAGCCCCAACCCTCCCCTGAGTGCTCAGCGCCCTCAGTCAAGGCCCCACGGCCTCCAGGCCTATGCAATCCCAGTGAACCTCAGGGCCTTTGCCAGCATTGTTCCCTCCCAGCTCATCTGACTGGTCAGGCAGCTCTCAGTCCCCACCTGGAAGCCCGGGTCCTTCCCGCCCAGAGCCGACCCCCCAGGGGGGCCCTGGGGGCACCCACAGCATCTAGGTGGGGTCTGAACTGAGCTCACGCTTCCCATGCCGCCTCCCCCAGCCTGGGCCAGGGGCGAGGTGGGGAGCAGGTGGATTCATGTTTGACAGGCAGGGGACCCAGGCTCGCAGAAAAGAGGCTACTCCCAAGTCCCACAGCGAAGTCACACCAGAGCAGGACTTGACCCAGGTGCGCTGGTAACAAAGCTCTCCGCTGCCGTGCCCTTGAATTCCAAGACGCGGTGTGGATGGGAGGACAGGATGTGGAGCCAGCCTGTCTGGGGTCGGGGAAGGAAACCCAGGGGTCCAGTCACTGCCAGTACAGCCCGAAGCCACCTGGAAGTTCAGGCCAATTCTCTTTTTTCTGAGATTGTGGGGAGGGGAGGCCCAGAGAGGTTAAGAAACATTCCCAAGGTCACCCAGCAGTACTGCCAAGCTGGGGCACAACCAGTATTTCCTGAGCACCCACTGCATCCGGGTGGGTAAAGGCACATACTGCCTGTATGCAGGCAGGTGCCGACTGTGTCCTGTCCCAGCAGCAACCCAGGCCACAGACTAGAAGGAACACAAGAGGCTGACTTGTTGGTGGACAAGGTGCTATCTTAAAGGGGGTGGGTCAGGAAGAGACACAGGAGGGCCTGGGCTGGGGTGGGGACCAGAGGGAGAGCAGGAAAGGCTTCCTGGGGGAGGCGCCCCAGCAGGCGGGGCTTGGAAGATGGCAGGTTACTGCACTGTTCTTCCCGGGAGAGGCTACCCCTCCCTCCTCCATCCCCACCTCCCAAGAGCCCACATCTTCCCAGAAAAGCTCCCCGCCACTCCTGCTGGGGATGGCCCCCCAGCTCCCCTCCGTTCCCCCTCGAGAATCTCTCCCAGCCCCACGTGCCAAACCTGGCCTGCTCCTGGCCAGCTCGCAGCTCCCCGCCCCTCCCCCAGCCCCTGAAGAGGAAGTCCCAGCTGCTCAGTGGGGTGTCCAGGCAGCTGCAGGGCCCTTGTTCCGGGAGCTTCAGTGTTACCAGTCTCTTCTCGGTTCCTCAAAAAGACCAAGCCTCTGTGCCTGCGGGGCCCACAGCCGGACCTGGGGTGCCCTCCCTCTTCCCTGACATGGCTTAAAACTTCGCATCCTCACAAAGCTGTCCCTCATTCCTAGGCAGTGTGGGGGGCCTCGTCTGGCGCCTGGTGCTGCCCCACCGCACCTGACTGCGGGCTGTCGTCTCCTGGGTCTGCTCCCTCACTTGACACTTTCTGCCCTGTGAAGGCAGCATCCAGTATCTGTTGACTGATGAATGGCTGGATGTGGCACTCCACGGGGAGGACACGGTGGCGCAAAGGCCTGGAGGCTGATCTGGGTGTGGAAGCAACACAGAGAAATCAGGGGGCGGCTGTGGCTCAGGGTGAGTATCGGGGCGGGGCTGCCATGCGCGGGTGTCGCAGAGCCACTGCCCCGACAAGGTCACACACCAGGCTCCTGCCCAGGCTCCAGGGCCCCAGGTGCCTCGGCTGCTGCTGAGCTATTTTTAGTGCGTGCTTGGCAGCGGCTGGCCAGACAGCTGTCAGGGGGGACTGGAGGAGAGGGAGGGAGGGAGGGAGACAGAGGGGAAAGAGGGAGAAAAGGGAAGTGAGCGGGAGCCCCCGGGTCCCAAACTGTTGTACTTAGCACGTAGACGGGAGAGTCGGAGAGTCAGAGGATGCCCTGGACCGCTGTTGGCAAACCACAGCCTCTGTGTCAACCGAGTTTGATGGAACGCAGCCATTTCCGTCGTTCAGCTGCCACAGCAGCGCTGAGCGGTCTGGACAGAGACTGCACGGCTCACACCGCCAGAGCAATTCACTGCCCAGTTCCTCAGGGGAAACAGCATGCCCACCCTGCCCACCCAGGACAGAACTCGCTCTCTGGAGGTCAGTAGGCATTAGTTGATTTCCACCACTATTTCCACTTCTCCCTCCAGGTTCCAAGGAGGGTGGGCCTCTCAGCTCCTGAACTAGGCAGAGCCACGGGACCTGCTTTGGTCCATGAAGCAACAGAAGTGGCATGTCACCTCCAGGTGGAAGCCCTTAGGAGCTGGTGCCTGATTCACCACGTCCCCTTCCCATCTGGTCACCTGATACTCCGGGTGGTGGAAGTTCTGTCCTGCTGGGCTGCTGAGCGAGGGTGACGCGGGTCCTGGCAGCACCCGAGATCTGAGGGCAGGGGAAAGGCACCAGGGACTTAGGGCAAGAGCCCAGAGCTACCCCCCACCTATTCAAATAAAAATACAATCAAAGTGGAGTTCTTTCTAGGAACTGAGGATGAATCAATGTCAGAACACCTATTAACAGGTCATAAAAAATGTAAACTTATGACCCCCGGTGCTTCTTCACTGCATTTTGAGGCTCCATTACCAGGCGCACACAAGTTTGGAACTGTTACAGCTTCTTAGTGAATTAAAAGTCTGATTTGATATTCTTTACTTCCAGTAATATACCAAAAATATACCCATATTAATAGTTATATCAGGTTTTTTTCTTCAGTATTTGCCAGGTTTATTTTTTCTCACCCTTTACTTTCAAATTTTCAACTGCTTTATGTTTAGATGTTTCTTGTAAATAGCATAAAACTTGAATTAAAATATAGCTTGACACTCTTTTGTCTTTCAACTGGAGGTTTTTTGTCCATTTACATTTATTATAATTACTGGTGGCAAATTCTATTTATTTCCATCATCTTATTTTGGGCTATGTGTACTTGCTTCCCCATGGAAGGATTATTTGGGATTATTTCCAAATAACTCATTCTAATTTCCCCTCCTATTAGAGTGGAAGTTATAGACTAATTGTATTCTCCTGGTGTTCACTGTAACTCTTAACATTCCTGCTCTGCTCAACCAGGTAACACGTTACCCTCCCCTCGAACAACACAAAGGCGGTAAAACCTCACTCCACTCGGCTCTTATTTGCCATTCTTGTTTAAATTTAGTTTTAATCGTACACACAGTGAACATTATAATCCTTGTTAATGGAGGTGATGTTTCTTTAGCTGAACCCACATATTTCCCACTTTTGTGCTCCTCGTCCCTCCTGCATGTCAGCCCTCATTCCTGGGTCCTTTTCTTTCTGCCTGAAAAATTCCCTCAGAATTTTGTCCAGTAGTCTTCATTGCTCCCTCCTCCTCCACAGGTGTCTTGCTGGGTGAGCATTTCTGGGCTGCTGTTTTCTTTCAGCCCCTCGAAGATGGTACCCTCTGCGTCCTGTGTCCCTGCTCTGGGACTGAGGAGCCAGCTCTCGGGCTGTCACTCCTGACTCTCTGGTCAACTTTGGTTTTTCGCACCGTCAGTTGTCTTTTTGTGTATCTTGCTTGGGATTTGGCTGGCTTTTTGAATACTGGTGAACCCATGTCCTTCATCAGTTCTGGAAAACTCCACCCTCATCCTCTTCCAAATTTGGCTTCTGCTCTCTCCCGTCTCTTAACCTCCCGCTTCTCTTCCAGTGTTTGGGAAATTCCCTCACCTCCATCTTCCAGCTCACCAGCTTTCTCTCCAGCTGTCTCATATCCACTGTTAACCCAATCCAGTGTCTGAAATCCCAATTAGCTTTTAATTTCTTTTAGTTCTATTCAGCTCTTCTGCAAACATTACCGCCTCTTTCTTTTCCTTCACACTTCAGGATTAACACTCCAATTCTGGATCTGACGATGCCAACACTGGAGGTCTTAACTGCTGGTGTCTCTGCTGGCTCCCACTCCCGTTGATGGGTTGTGAGTTCCGATGCTGGCTCACACTTCCCAGGGGACGACTAGGGGAATTCCTTATGGCACGAGTTGAAGGTTCTTCCAGCAGACCCCCAGGGTCACCACCACCCTGCACTGCTTTAAACCACGCTGTCCACTGGTGGCTTCAGACACCCAGATAACGGAGTTGCAAAGTCACGTGAGGTCACAGAGCACAGACTCGATTCTCCCCCTCCCGCTCCCAGTGGCAGGGTCGGAGGTGTCCAAGTTTCCTGTCCATTCCCGGGAAGATCTCACTTTGGTTTCTACTTCCCCCTTCGAGGTCTCGACTTGTCAGATATACCATCTTGAAGGTCCGTGAAAATGGGAGACCAAACCCGCCTCGTCTGACATGAAAGCTGCTTCCCTCCTGGGCCCCTGCCTGCACGGACCTGTGGCCTCTCTTGCTCATCTTCTGGTTGCTTGCTGATCCATTAATCACGACAACCATCTTGCCCAGCGGTTGTAGGTGTTTTCATTGGGGATCCACTGCTGACCAGCAGCAGACGTGGACAGTCTCCCATGCGCGAGTCTGGAGAGCCTGGTCCACGCAGACTGGAACCCCCAGAGAGTGAGCGCGCGAGAGGGGCTCAAGGAGGAAACACAGCAAATTAAGGAGAAAAACCTGCCTGATGTGCTATTAAGACACAAAGTTACACCAGTGAAAGCAGCAAGGGGATGGTCGAGCTGGCAACAGAATTAGAGCAGATTCAGAGACAGATGCCAACACACACAGGCGCTCACTCGGGGGTAGGGAGCGTCAGCCAGGCCCTTGGGGTTGGGGCAATCTCCACGTCTCTCTCCATCCCAAAATAAGTCCTAGATGGATAAAAATAAAAGTTGAAATTATAAACAGAAAGAAAAGACCATGGGAGAATTTGTGCCAACTGTGGGAAAGGCCTCTCAGGGCACAAAAGACAGACATTTAAAGATTGTGGTTTGAAAACCATAAAAATAAAATGTTTACAGCAAAACTATTCATGAACAAAACTGAAAGGTAAATTTGGGAAAAAACAACACAAAAGCTTATTAATGGTTAAGAGGATAAATTTTATGTTTTTCAGCACCATTAAAATTTTTTTTTTTACTTAGATTTTTTTTTATTGAGTTATTGATAGGTTACAATCTTGTGAAATTTCAGTTGTACATTAATGTTTGTCAGTCGTGTTGTAGGTGCACCACTTCACCCTTTGTGCCCACCCCCCACCCCACCTTTCCCCTGGTATCCACTAAACTGTTCTTGGTCCATAATTTTAAATTCCTCATATGAGTGGAGTCATACACAGATTATCTTTCTCTCGCTGGCTTATTTCACTTAACATAATTCTCTCAAGGTCCATCCATGTTATTGCAAATGGAATGAGTTTGTTCTGTTTTGCAGCTGAGTAGTATTCCATTGCATATATGTACCACATCTTCTTTATCCATTCGTCTGTTGATGGGCACTTAGGTTGCTTCCACGTCTTGGCTATTGTAAACAGTGCTGCAATAAACATTGGGGTGCACAGGACTTTTGGGATTGCTGACTTCAGGCTCTTTGGATAAATACCCAGTAGTGGGATGGCTGGATCGTATGGTAGTTCTATTTTTAGTTTTTTGAGGAATCTCCATACTGTTTTCCATAGTGGCTGCACCAGTTTGCATTCCCACCAGCAGTGTATGAGGGTTCCTTTTTCTCCGCAACCTCTCCAACATTTGTTGCTATTAGTTTTAGATATTTTTGTCATTCTAACTGGTGTAAGGTGATATCTTAGTGTAGTTTTGATTTGCATTTCCCTGATGATCAGCGATGATGAGCATCTTTTCATGTGCCTACTGGCCATCAGTATATCTTCTTTGGAGAAATGTCTGTTCATGTCTCCAGCCCATTTTTTGATTGGGTTGTTTGATGTTTTGTTGTTGAGTTGCGAGAGTTCTTTATATATTATGGATATTAAGCCTTTGTCAGATATATAACTTGCAAATATTTTTTCCCAGTAGTGGGTTGGTTTTTTGTTTCAATCCTGTTTTCATTTGCCTTGAAGAAGCTCTTTAATCTGATGAAGTCCCATTTGTTTATTCTTTCTATTTTTTCCCTTGTCTGAGAAGACATGGTGTCCGAAAAGATCCTTTTAATACTGATGTCAAAGAGTGTACTGCCTACGTTTTCTTCCGGAAGCCTTATGGTTTCAGGTCTCACCTTTAGGTCTTTAATCCATTTTGAGTTTATTTTGGTGAATGGTGGAAAAGAATGGTCAATTTTCATTCTTTTACATGTGGCTTTCCAGTTTTCCCAGCACCATTTGTTGAAAAGACTTTCTTTTCTCCATTGTATGCCCTCAGCTCCTTTGTCAAAGATAAGCTGTCCATAGATGTGTGGTTTTATTCCTGGGCTTTCAGTTCTGTTCCATTGATCTGTGCACCTGTTTTTGTACCAGTACCATGCTGTTTTGATTACTGTAGCTTTGTAGTATGTTTTGAAGTCAGGGATTGTGATGCCTCCCGTTTTGTTCTTTTTTCTCAGGATTGCTTTAGAAATTCGGGGTCTTTTGTTGCCCCATATGAATTTTAGGCTTCTTTGTTCTAATTCTGTAAAGAATGTCATTGGGATTCTGATTGGGATGGCGTTGAATCTGTAGATTGCTTTAGGTAGAATGGACATTTTAACTATGTTTATTCTTCCAATCCATGTACATGGAATGTCTTTCCATCTCCTTACGTCGTCATCCAATTCTCTCAGAAAGGCCTTGTAATTTTCATTATATAGATCCTTCACTTCCTTAGTTAAATTTACCCCAAGGTATTTTATTCTTTTTGTTGAGATTGTGAATGGTATTGTATTCTTGAGTTCTTTTTCTGTTAGTTCATTACTGGAGTATAGAAATGCTACTGATTTAAGCAAATTGATTTTATACCCTGCAACTTTGCTGTAGTTGTTGATTACTTCTAACAGTTTGCCAATGGATTCTTTGGGGTTTTCTATATATAAGATCATGTCATCTGCAAACAGCGAGAGTTTCACTTCTTCCCTCCCTATTTGGATTCCTTTTATTCCTTTTTCTTGCCTGATTGCTCTGGCCAGGACCTCCAGTACTATGTTAAATAAGAGTGGTGATAAGAGGGCATCCTTGTCTCGTTCCTGTTTTCAGGGGGATGGGGATCAGTTTTTGCCCATTGAGTATGATGTTGGCTATAGGTTTGTCGTATATGGCCTTTATTATGTTGAGGTAGTTTCCTTCTATGCCCATTTGTTCAGAGTTTTTATCATAAATGGCTGTTGATCTTGTCAAATGCCTTCTCTGCATCTGTTGAGGTGATCATGTGGTTTTTATTCCTCAGTTTGTTGATGTGGTGTATCACGTTGATTGATTTGCGGATGTTGAACCATCCCTGTGTCCCTGGTATGAATCCCACCTGATCCTGATGTATGACTCTTTTGATGAATTGCTGAATTCTGGTTGCCAAAATTTTGTTTAGAATTTTTGCATCTATGTTCTTCAGCGATATTGGCCTGTAGTTCTCTTTTTTCGTGGTGTCCTTGTCAGGCTTTGGTATCAGCGTGATGTTGGCCTCATAGAATGTGTTAGGAAGTGTTCCATCTTCCCTAATTTTTTGGAATAGCTTGAAAAGGATAGGTATTAAATCCTCTCTGAAAGTTTGGTAGAATTCCCCAGGAAAGCCATCCGATCCTGGGGTTTTATTCTTTGGGATGTTTTTGATTGCTGTTTCAATCTCTTTCCTTGTGATTGGTCTGTTCAAATTGTCTGCCTCTTCTTGAGTGAGCTTTGGGAGATTGTAGGAGTCCAAGAATTTATCCATTTCCTCTAGGTTATCCATTCTGTTGGCATATAGTTTTTTGTAGTATTCTCTTATAAACTGTTGCATTTCTGCAGAGTCTGTTGTTATTTCTCCTCGCTCATTTCCGATTTTGTTTATTTGAGCTTTCTTCCTTTTTTCTTTGTAAGTCTGGCTAGTGGTTTGTCCATTTTATTTATCTTCTCAAAAAACCAGCTCTTTGTCTCATTGATCCTTTCTACTGCCTTTTTCGTTTCAATAGTATTTATTTCTGCTCTGATTTTTATTATTTCTCTCCTTCTGCTGACTTTGGGCTTCATTTGTTGTTTTTTCTCTAGTTCAGTTAGGTGTGCTTTACAATTAAAAATTTTAAGAAATTTTTAAAAGAATTTTGATGGATAAATGAGAAAAAGACAAATATCTAATAAACAATCAAAGCAGCTAATTAAAAATAGATAAATACTAGAAAACCTCCCTGGTAGTGAACGAAATGATTGAGATCAGGAGACAGCACCCACCACTTGACAGTTTGGCCAAAACAAAAACTCGGGGCAATGTGGCCTCATGGGTCCAGAGACCATCCTGAGACCCCAGACCAAGCCCATCCTGACCCGGCAGCCAGAGGCAAAGGGGCAACGGGCCATGGCCTGCGGGCCTGACAGGGGGGCCAGTGCCGGCCTCTCCAGGCAACATGCACGGCTGGTGCGAGCCCAGGCCAGCCGTCCTCGCCACTTCCCGTGCATGGCGGGCAGTGTGTGCGGACGAGGGTGGCGCGAGGCTGCCACCCCAGGCTCCAGGTGCTGCTGCTCCACTGTCCCCAGGGCCAGGTGTGCGCTGAGCCTGGCAACTGAGGGCACCAGCTTCCTCAGCATCACCCAGGGTGCCCTCATGGTTCCTCTGTTCTCCGGGGTCCAGCATGGGCTCGCCTAGATGGCCACCTGCCCTTCCCGACTACCTGGCCTTCAGAGTCAAGCCCCGACACCCCACCCGAAGCAGCCAGGTCCCCAGAGCCAGCCCTTTGTGGAGCTCTCCAAGCACGCGCTGGCCCTGCGACTCCGACTCTGGTTGCTGTGGACCGACTTGTGTCCGGCACTCAGTCCCCATGCTGGAGCCCTGCTCCTGACGGAACGGGCTGTGGAGTGGGCCTTTGAGAGGTCCCCAGGGCTGGATGAGGTCATGAGGGGGGCCCTCACGATGGGGTTAGTGCTCCTACGAGAAGGAACTCGAGAGCTTGCTCTCCCTCCCAGCGCGAGAGGACACAGCCAGAAGGCAGCTGTCGGCAAGCCAGGAAGCAAGCCCTCCCCAGACCAGCCCTGCCGGCTGCCCGACCCCGGACGCCCCCCGCCCACGCCGAGAGAAAGAAACGTGTGCTGTTGGAGCCACCAGAACGCTCCAAGGCGCTGTCCGACACAGCTGGAGAAGGGCACCCCTCCGCCAACTGATCCAGGCCACTACCTCCAGGGGAGACAGCAGTGTGCTGACCAGTTAGGACAGATGACGGCGTGTTAGTGTCCTGGGGCCACCATCACCACCACAAACCGCAAACCAGGGGCTTAAAACAGGAGCTGCCTCTCCCCGCGGGAGGCCAGCGGTCTGAGACCGAGATGCAGACAGGGCCGGTCCCTCAGGAGGCTCCAGGGAGGGCCCTCCTCGCCTCCCCCAGCTTCTGGAGGCTCCGGGGCTCCCTGGCTTGTGGTGGTGTCCCCCCACAGTCCCTGCCTCCATCTCCACATGGCCCTCCTCCACGTCTGTGCCTCCTGTCTCGCCTAAGGACACATGTCACTGAATTTGGAGCCCATCCAGGCAGTCTCATCTCCAAGCTCCCCTTTAACGACACCTGCAGACCCCAATCCTGCCCTGGCCACAGTCACGGGTGCCGGAAGGCACACCTCGGGCACGCGTCCTGGGCTGCCAGGCACCCAGGGTGCCAGCGGTGCAGCCGGCACCATCTCGGGGCCTCCGTCCACACAGAGAGGTTGGGTGGGGGTTCTTCAGGGAAGGGAGCTTGGTCACTCTGGGCTTCAGATGTCACTTTAAGACCTTTCTGCAGTGTCTCTCCTGCCATGAGCACCGACTCTCCGGGAACAGATGGCTGCGGAGCACGGAGCCTGGGGTTCACCACCCCCTCGGCCCCTGACTGGCTGTGGCGGGGGCCTGGCTGCTGCCTGCAGGGGCACCAGCTTCCGGCCTGTGACACCGCCACTCATGGTCACCGAGTGGGGCTGGAGGGCTGTGTGAGCGGCCACCGCTAAGGCGCCGCCTCCCCTGGGCCTGGGTTTTCCCATCTACGACACGGAGGGCAGAGCAGGCCTGACCTGGGGGCTACTGGGGATTCCGTGGGAGCTGCCCCCCAGGACCGGGGCCCGGGGGTGACGATGACCGTCCCAGGCGCCGCCAAGTCACCCCTGACAGAAGGAACGGGGACCACAGCCAAGTAGAGGACCTGGTTTATTTCTGACGCAGGTGAGTCTCAGGACAGCGCAGCAGCCCCCAGGCGGGGCGGGGCGGGGCGGGGCGGGGCAGAGCTAGAACTCCACCTTGCAGGCGGGGAAGGCCTCGTCCTGCATGGACACAGTGCTGTTGCTGCCCAGCACCGTGATGCCCAGTGCCTGGTGCCGGGCATGCGTCTCCTCATACCACTCATGCATGGCCACCGAGTCGAAGGTGGGGATCAGGGTCACCTGCGGGCAGGACAGAAGGAGCGACGGTGAGGGGAGCGCCCGCCGCCCTCCTGGCCCAGCTCCACGTGCCCAGGCCTCTCTTCTCTGCCCCCGTTCTCTCTTGCCTGGAGGTCTGCGGCTGGCGGCCCGCCTGTCCCTGAAGTCCCTTCTCTTCCTCTAGCACCCAAAGGGCCCTCTTACAGCCCAGGCGGCCAGGCCGCTCTTCTGTGAATCCCCCCTCATGCTTCCCACCAACCTCCCCACCGCCATGTCTCCCTCTTTGCTCACCCAGGCCTCCCTGCACCTCCTTGAATGCGCCGAGCCTACTCCCACCTCTAGGCCTTTGCCCCTACTGTGCCTGCTGCCAGGACACTCCCTGGCAGCTGCTCGACGAGCTGCATGAGAGTCGCACGAGAGCAGGGGTGGCACACGCCCTGCGCAGGGCTGGGCGGGGGCCAGGGACCGGAAGATCCTCTCCACCCAAACTTGCCTCACCCTCCATTTCAATCTCACGGTCTCAAGCGAGCCTAACTCTCAAGGACAGTTTTCAACTGCCTCGGCCACACAGACACTGCACGCCCCACCAGTCCAGCTGGACCAATCCTCGGGGTCGGGGGGCGGGGGGTGACCGAGCCAGCCCCGCCCTTGTCCTCATCCGGGATTGCTGCAGACTGAGGAGGCAGTGGACGTGACAGGAACAGAGGCCTGACAGTGGGGGCTCCTGCGTCTGCCCTCATTGCTGTGTGCCCTTGGGGACGCGCCTTCTTTCTGAGCCCCGCGCCCTCCTCTGGGAGGTGGGGGAATCACTCAGGAGACCGTGTGGGTTCAAAAGGAAGACACCAGCAGGTGCTGGCCCTGCTTTGCGCCCAGACTGCTGGAGGCCTGGAGGGGCACGCACCTGGAGGTCCCGGTCCCACTGCCGCTTGCCGGCCAGCAGCGCGTCCAGGACGGCCCGCATGCCCTCCTCCTTGCGCTGGTCCTGGCCACTGATGACGTAGCAGAGCGCCCGCACTCGCCGGAAGAACTCTTCGTCCACCAGGCGGGCGCTGCCCCCGCTCGGCAGGTAGGCCAAATCGAGGTAGATGGGGGAGCCGGGCGGAGCCGCTGACGCACCTGGCCGGCTGCCGGCTGACCCTGTGGGCAAGAGAGCAGGAGTCAGTGTGGATTCCCAGGACCGGGAAAGGGCCGAGACCCAGAGCCCAGGACGAGGCTCCCAGCTCCACCTGCACCTCTCCGAGCAGCTCCCTCCTTGTCAGGAGTCCTAATCTCAGCGTTTGATGATTGACAAGCCCTCCCTGGCAGGGGCAGTTACTCAGTGAACTCTGCAAACACCCTGGACCACCTCCTCAGCGCCTGGACCCTCCCTGGCCAGTCCCTGGAGACAGACATCCCCGGGAAGAAAGGAAGGGGCAATCAGAGAGTGCTTCTTGGAAGAGGCAGTCTTGGAGCTTGAGCCCTGAAAGCAGCTGGTGCCTGGAACACTCCGTTGCTTCTGCAGCACCCGTCCGTGCAGCTGTGTTTCCCAAGCCCTCCTGGCTCCGGGCGCTGGGACACGGCAGCGACCAAGACAGAAAATCCCTGCCCCAAGGGCGACGGAAAGCCAGTGCTGGGGTGGGAGGGACAGAGTTATCCGAGGGACAGCCAGGATGGGGCAGCCACTCTCAGGGCCTCGCCCACAGCCCTGAACCCAGAGCCTGTGCAAGGGGGACGAGGCCACCGCTCTGGATCAGTTCACTGAGGACACAGCTGGGTCTCAGGCGCAGGAAGCCTGCCAGATGCCTGGCGCCTGACAGCCATGAAGAGCGCCCAGCTCAGAGGGCAGCCAGGGCATGTGCACAATGAATGAAATCCCAGCTTTGGGCAAGTGGCGCCCGCACTCAAAACTGGGGACTGTGGCAGCAAGGGTCTGAGTGGAGCCTCAGGAGGAAAAAGCCACGTGGGCCATGGAAGGCGTGAGGGAGGCAGGAGTGGCAGAGGCGGAAGGGCAGAGAGAAGACAGGGGGACCGTGGGTAGGAGGACAGGGTAGAGGGGAGCCCAGCAGCTATAGCCCATGGGCCAAACACGACAGACACCTGCTTTGTCAGTAGTTTTGCTGGAGTGCGCACGCACTCACCCAGCTGCTTCTGTGCTACAACCGCAGAGCTGAATATGGGACAGAGACTGCCTGGCCTGCAAAGCTGAAAATGTCTACCCCGGCCCTTTAAGACAGGCTGCTGACACCAGCATGGAGGGTCAGTTTACCTGAGGTGGTGGGAATGGGAGACCCCAAGTGGCCAAGATCATGGCCTCTCTGGAAAGAGGCCAAATGCCCCAGACAACAGAACTTTAGATGACCCTCACCCTCCGGGGCCAGCCTTGCCCACGGGCCCTGGGGGCCACCATCTCCCTCCCACTGTGCTGGGAACCCCTGACCTGCTGAAGGTCCCAGGGGCCCATCAGGTGCCTCCCTTGGAATCTGCCCAAGAAAGACAAGAGGTGGCAGCTCAAGCAGGTGCTGAGGCTAGGAGAGAATCGAGAGCCCGGGGCAGCCAGGAGCCAAGGACAGGTCACGAGGGGGGAGAAGCAGAGACGTCCACCAGCTCCTTGAGGGCAGGCCCACCCCAGGCACTGGAAGAGGGCCCAGGCCAGGGCGAGCGCTCAGCACCATGAGCTGGAGGTGCTGCCTTCACCAGCATCACTGGTCTCTCCCCAGCCCTCCCTAGGCAATTCTAGGCCTGCGCTGACCAACGCAGTGGCCAGCAAGCACTGCCACATGGCACGTGTGACCAAGACCAGCTGGGAGGGCACTCCAGGCTCTCAAGACGTGCTCTGGGAAAGAGAAAGAGGAACTATCGAGTCATTTCTTCTCTTGATTACACACTGAAATATCACTTTGGTGTAGTATGCAGGAAAGAACACAGCAAGAGGATTCTGGGACGATGGCACAGTAAGAAGCACCAGGAATCTGTCTCCTGTGCTGGCAGCCCCTCCCTGTAAGGGTGAAGCAAGCTACCTGCAATTTAAAGGACTGTGCCTTTTTGGGGGGGGCGGTGAGGAAGATTGGCCCTGAGCCAACATCTGTTGCCAATCTTCCTCTATTTTTTGTAGGTGGGATGTCGTCACAGCATGGCTTGAGGAGTAGGTCTGCACCCTGGATCCAAACCTGTGGACCCCTGGCCACCAAAGCAGAATACACGAATTTAACCACTGTGCCACTGGGCAGACCCCAGACTGTGCATTTCTTATTCTTCTTCCCATCCCCCCTTCATTTTTTTTCTTTTTCCCCTTTTGGGAGCCAGACATTTAAGGATTAGACATTCAAAAGCAACCGCATATATACGGGAATTTAGAAAGTCACCATGCGTGCCCAGGGAAAGGTGCAGGCTCAGGAAAGATCTGAGAAGACCTTACATTCATACCCCAGACTGATGGCCAGCACAGAGACAGCCCACTACAGCTAAACAAAAAAGCCACAGCAAACCCTGGGGAAAGATGAAATTTGGATCACCAGAGTTACCACATTATTAAATTCAAATGACCAGTTTTCAACAGCAACAAAAAAAATCACAAGGCACCCAAAGAAAGACAGTAAGGCCCATTCAAAGGGAAAAAATCAATCAAAGAAACCATCCAGATGGCAGACTTACTAGACAAAGACTTTAAAAACAACGGTCTGAAAGAGACTCAAAGAACTAAACGAGGACGTGGAGACAGCCAAGAGAATAATGTATGAACAAAACAAAAATAAGGAAACATAAAACAAAAAAATAAATGAAAAATTCTGCCACCAGAAAGCACAATAACTGAAATGAAGAAAATTCACTAGAGGGACTCCATTCAAGATCTGAACAGGTAGAAGAACCAGGAATCCTGATGAGAGGACAATGGAAACTGAGTTCCAGGAAGAGAAAGAGAAATGAGTGAAGAAAGTGAAGAGAACCAAAGGCACCTGTGGGACACCCTCAAAAGGACCAACACACACATTACAGGAGTCTCAGGAGGAGAGACAGGGCAGAAGGATCATTTGAAGAAATAATGGCCAAAAGTTCCCCATATTTGAGGAAAGACATGAATATAAACACCCAGGAAGCTCGATGCACTCCGAGCAGGACGAACTCCAACAGACCCACACTGACTGAGACACACGGCCCAAACCCACTCTAGTCAAGCTGCTGAAGACAAGATGAGGAGCAGCCCTGCGGGAGGAGCAGGAGAAAGGGGAATCCACAGCTGTAGATGCTTACACTGAAAAGAGGCCCTCAAATCAGCCGCCTCACATTACACCTCAAGGAAACAACAAGAAGAACAAAGAAATTCAAAGACAGGAGAAGCAAGGAAACAATACAGATTAGAGCAGAAATTCTGAAAGAGAGACTAGAAAAACAACACAGAAGAAAGTCATCAAAACCAAAAGTTGGTTCTTTGAAAAGATTAACAAAATTGGCAAATCTTTAGCGGATGGACTAAGGAAAAAAAGAGAAGACTCAAATGAGTAAGATCAGAAATGAAAGCGGGGACGCGACTGCTGGTTCTATGGAAATTAGCATTAGGAGAGCACAACGGACTGCTGCACACCAACAAAGCGCGTAACCTCGAGGAAATGTTCAAGTTCCTAGAAACAAGAAACCCACCAAGACTGAATCACAAAGAAATAGAAAATCTGAACAGACCTCTAACTAGGTAAGGAGACTGGATCAGTAATCACAAGCCTTCTGGGCTTCAAGCAAACATTTAAAGAACTGACACCAATCCTTCTCAACGGTTCCAAAAAACGAAGAGCAGGAAACACTTCCTAACTCATTCTACGAGGCCAGCATTACCCTATACCAAGGTTAGGCAGAGACACCACGAAGTGAGAAAACTACAGACCAACATCCCTTTGGAACACTGACGCAAAAGGCCTCAACAAAATACCAGCAAACCGAATTCAGCAGCATATTAAAAAGATTACACACTATGACCAAGCAGGATTTATTCCTGAGATGCAGGGATGGTTCAACATATGAAAAACCAGTGTAGGAAGAATGAAGGAAAAACCCCATCTGGATCATCTCAAGTGATGTGGAAAAGGCACTTGATAAAACCCAGCACTATTCCATGATAAACACACTCAACAAATCAGGAAGGGAAGGAAACCACCGTAACATAACAGCAACCACATGTGGACACCCACAGCTCACGTCACACTGTACGGTGAGGGACAGAAAGCTCCTCCTCTGGAGACCAGGAACGAGGCGAGGGTGCCACTCTCACACTTCAAGACAGCGCTGGAAATCCTAGCCAGGGCAGCAGGCAAGAAAAAGAAAGAAAAGGCCTCCACACTGAAAGGGAGAAGGGAAGTGACCTCTGTTCACAGATGACACGATCTTACATGCAGAAAATCCTAAAGACTCCACACACATAAAAGAAACCTGTTAAAACTAATAGATGAAGTCAGCAAAGCAGCTGGATGCAAAATCAACACACAAAAATCAGCTGCGTTTCTACACACTACAATGAGCAATTCAAAAAGGAAACTAAGAAAACAATTTCACTTACAATAGTATTAAAAAGAATAAGATATTTAGGAATTAACTTAACCAAGGAGGTAAAATATTGGTACGTGAAAATTACAAGACATTGCTGAAAGAAATTAAAGACATAAATTAATGGAAAGACATCCCGTGTTCACGCGTTTAGACTTCACATCGTTAAGATGTCAGCACCATACAAAACAATCTACAGGGCCAATGAGACCCCTGTCAAAATCCCAATAACGTTTTTTGCAGACACAGAAAAACACACTCTAAAATTCACGTGGAATCTCAAGGGACCCCAAATAGCCAAGACAATCTTGAAAAAGAACAAAATTGGAGGACTCACATTTCCTGATTTCTAAGCTTACCACAAAGCAACAGTACCGAGACAGAGTGGTGCTGGCACAAGGACAGACATACAGACCCAAGGAACAGAACAGGGAGCCCAGAAATACACCCTGGCATATATGGTCAAAGGATTGTTGACAAGGGTGCCAGAGCTTCCAATGGGGAAAGTGCAGTCTTTTCAGCCACTGGTGCTGGAAAACTGGATCTCCACACCACAGTGATGAAGCTGGATGCTTCTTTAGTACCATGTACAAAACTAATTTAAAATTAATCAAAGAGAAAAATGTGACAGCTAAAATTATAAAATTATTAGAAGAAAACATATGGCAAAAGCTCCCTGACACTGGGTTAAGCCATGATTTCCTGGATATAATACCAAAAGCACAGGCAACAAAAGAAAAATAGACAAACTGGACTCCATGAGAATTAAAACCTTTTGTGCATCAAAGGACACTACCAACAGAGTAAAAAGACCACCCACAGAATGGACAAAATATTTGCAAATCATATATCTGATAAGGGATTAATATCCAGAATATGTAGAGAACTCTCATAACCCGACCACAGAAAGACAGACAACCCAACTCCAAAACTGGCAGAGACGTGGCTAAACGCTCTCCAAAGAGACAGACGCCCGGCAGGCCCAGGAAAGACACTCCACATCGCTGTCCACCAGGGAAATGCCGATCAAACCTCAAGGCAGCACCAGCTCACCGCCACCGGGACGCCGCTATCAAACAGCCATGAGACAAGTGTTGGCGAGGACTCGGAGAAACTGGAAACTCTGTGCACTGTGGTGAGAATGTAAACTGGTGTGGCCACGTGGAAAACTGTGGCAGTTCTTCAAAAAAATTCAACATAGAATGACCCTATGGTCCAGCAATCACACTTGGGGTATAAACCCCACAGAACTGCGAGCAGGGACTGAGAGGCGTTCGAACGTCCCGGTCCACAAGCTGGAAGAAACCCACGTGTCCATCAAGGGATGAACGAAGCGCAGTCCATCCACACACTGGAATACTGAGCAGCCCAAAAAAGGAAGGGAATTCTGCCACGTGCTCCAGCATGGATGAGCCCCGAGCGAGTGACGCTCAGTGAAATAAGCCCGATGCAGAAGGGCAAACACTGGGATTCCGTCAGACGAGGTCCCTAGGGGAGTCCGACTCACAGGGACAGAAAGCGGAAGGGAGGGCACCAAGGGCCAGGAGTTGGCATTTAATGGGACAGTTTCAGTCTCAACAGATGAAGGGAGTCCTGGAGACGGATGGTGGGGACGGCTGTACAAGAAAGGGATGTGCTGAATGCCACTGAACAGTGTGCTGAAAAATGGCCAAGGTGGTAACTTTTATATTATGTATATTTCATCCCAGTTTTTGAAAACTGGAGAAAAAAAGCACAGCAGGCCTGAGACTCTGTCCTTAGAAGCCTCACCCTCTGGCCCTTGGCTGGAGTTTGGGAACTGACTTCAGAAGGGTTCCCCCTCTTCCGGAAAGGGTCGGGGTGCATGGTGCTGGCGAGGCTCGTGCTGAAGACCCGCCGCCCCTCCTGCGGAGTCCACGATTCTGGGACTTGACCAGCCCCCGACAGAGACCCTGGGAGATCTCAAAGGAGATCCCGGGTGGACAACACTTCACACGTGTCATCGCAGCTTGTTGATGGGGGAATTACACCCGCGGTGCGACTCCACCGCGAGAAGGCTCTAGAAGCTTGTGCCTGGTTTCCCTGGCACACCCCTGTGCCGTTCCTGCTGTATCCTCTTGTTCTAATACACCTCAGCCACGAGCACGACGAACGCCTGAGTTCTCCTTGCCAACCACAAACCGGGAGGTGGCCTCGGGAACCTCAACACAAACGGGTTAAAGAAAGCACAGCGCTGCCATTAGTGCCGCCCACTTCTCTTGCCGACCCGGCTACTAGAAGCAGCCCACTCACACATGTGCTGTTTCCACTGACAACACTGCCTGCACGCCCTGGAACCACAAGTGCCCCAACAGTGAGGCCAGAGCTTCAGTCTTACAGGAGGAACTGAGGTCCAGAGGGGGTGGCGGGAGTGGCGGAGGCCACACAGCAAGCAGAGAATAAGAGGACTTGGGCTGGTAACCCACTGCAGGACTCCAGCCCCCAGGTACTTACCAGATGGGCCCCGACTGGTGGTCTTGGGGACCGAGGACTTTCTAGACAGGGGTGCCCGACCTCCCTTGTCACTGGGCTCGCTCCGGGCGCTGAGTGGCCGAGTGGCCCGGTCCCCACCAGCCAGCCCCTTGGTCTTGGCAGTGGTCAGTGGAGAGGCTTTGGGGGCAGCAGTGCCAGGGCTGGGGCGGGCCAGGGACTTCCGCGCACGGCTGAGGCCATCTGTCAGCCGGGCCTGCTCTGGGGGCAGCATCTCAGGGTCCACCATGCAGATGCTGGGTGGGGTGGGCAGCGGTGGGGGGAATTTGAGGGGGTCGGGTAAGGGGTCACGGCGAGGGCCCCCAAAGCCCTCCGTGTCCTCGTCAGAGTCGGCAGTGCCAGGGGTGGCAGGCAGGGGGTCTGAGTCAGACAAGGTGGGCAAGGACTCGCTGACAGACGTGGGTGGTGTCTCCTCGGCCCCTGGGGCACTGGCCCGCTCCTGGGACCGGGCGCTGCTGTCGTTGGAGCTGCCTGGGGATGCTGGGGCTGGCAGCAGGGGCACGGCCTTGCGGTGCTCAAACTCGCAGGGCGACACCAGGCACAGGTCCACGTCATGTGGGGAGGCCGAGCGCCGTGCCCGCGGGCCTCGAAGCGGGAGGCTCAGCCCGGCCTCACTCGTGGTGGCGGATGGTGGTGGCAGCACCTGCTCGAAGGAGACGGACAGGGACTCGTCCACCTCTGTGGAGTGTGGGGAGCCCACCTCAGCAGGCAGCGAGGGCGTGGTCACTGTGGGTGAGGCATCCGGCCCGGCCTCCCCGCCCCGCAGCGGGCTTAGGGACAGCCGCCCGCTGCCCTCGGTCGGGCCCTGGGGGGCTCCGGGGGGCGAGGGTGTGCATGGCTGGGGGGTGCTGGTGGCCAGCAGCAGCTCCAGTGCCTTCTCCCCGAAGCTGCCGCCGTCCTCCCCGGCTGGGCTCAGCCCCAGCTCCAGGCTGCTCTCCTGGCTGGGTGTTGCCGCCAGTGGGGGGGCTGGGGAGCTGCAGGCCTCGGCGGGTGGGCTGGCCTCTTGGCCCCGGAAGCTGGGGGGGCTGCGGGGCCCATTCTCCGCTGGTGGCACAGCTGGGTGGGGGGTGTTGGGTGCTCTGCGGGGCTTGGGGGCTGCCTGGGCACCGGTCTTCTTGACACTGACCACAGCAGAGGCTGCCCGGCGCACCTCCCGCGGCTGGGTCCGAGGGGTGCTCAGCTTAGGGTCCTTCTTCACTTCCCGGGGGGGCCTGGCCTCCTTCTCAGCCCTGCGAGGGGCCTCAGCCCGTGGGGGCTCCTTCCGGGCCACCGCGGGGCGCTCCTGGGCAGGCCTGGCAGGTGTTGTCATCCGGCTCTCTCTTCTCAAGCTGTCCCGGGAGCCCACACTTTCCTTGCTCTCAGCTCGCCGAGGCCCTGCCAGGTCCTGGGGGGTCACCACAGGCTCCCGCAAGAACCCCAAGTGCTGCAGGCGGACCAGGCCATCCAGGAGGCGGGCGGGCGGCGTGCAGCCAGGGAACAGCACGCGCACCACTTTCTCAGTGGGGCCCGCGGGGTGCCACACCAGCAGGGCACACACGGAGACCGGCGGTCGGTCTGCAGCAGCCGAGGGCGGGTGCAGCACGTACATGTCAAGCCGGCCCACGCCCATCTTCTGGAAGAGCACGGTGGGCTCAGCGGGCAGCGGCCCGCGGGTCAGAGGCAGGGGCGTGATGCCAAGCCGGGCCAGGAGGCTCAGGGCCAGCTCTGCCTCATCCTCGCCACGCACCAGACGCGAGGCAGCCACCCGGGCGTTGAAGAAGACGACCCCAAGGCTGGGCGAGACAAGCCTGCGCAGCCTGTCGTCCCCGGAGCCCCCGCCGGCCACTGCCTCGTCGCGCTCGGCCAGCTTGCGCCGCAGCAGACTGTTGAGGCCGGGGAGGCTGTCGGTGCCCGCGTGGGTCACCAGCACGGCGTCCACCCGGTCCAGGTGCCGCACCAGCTTCCAGAAGCTCGACTTTGGGTTCGAGCCGCCGTTGACCAGCACGGTGAAGCCGTTGACAGCAAAGAAGGCAGCATCACCGAGGCCACCGGGGAAGATGTAGCAGCAGGGCCGGGCAAGCCTGAGGAAGCCCACGGAGGCCGGCGGCTCGAGCAGCTCAAAGGGGGATGGCGGCTCCAGCACCTCGGCCACGTACTCCAGAAACTCACGCAGGCCCTCAGAGGCCGGCCCCTGTGCTGGAGGGTTCAACCGCAGCTGCAGCATGCCCTGGAGGCCGGGCACCTCGGGGACCAGCTCGGCCCAGTCACCAAAGGTTGGGCAGGTGATGGTGAGCTTGGGCAGGTCTGCGTGTGGGGGTGCGGAGGCCAGGAGATCCAGGATCTGCAGAGGAGCAGGCAGTTAAGGGGCCACCTGGAGCCAGGGGACACCCAGCCCATTGGGAGAAGAGCAAGGATATCCCCGCCCTGCCTCCTGGGGCTGGGAGGGTCGTTCGCCTGCCCTCATCACCCTCAGGACAAAACCCAACCCTCCCCACAGCCCTCGAGGGCCCACGGTCCTGCCTCACCACTGGTCCCCCTCCCATCACCCTCACTCGCTACAGTGTGAACACCTGGCCTGCGCGAGTTTTTCCTCATTTGCCCCGCCCAGTCTAAGGGCGCTCCATAAGGGACCTGTCTAGCTCTCTCCCAGCTGGGACCCGGAATCTGGGGTGCCACTTGAGGCCTCTGGGACATCTGCTGATCTACAGCCCCTGCCTCGAACTACACATTGTAGTGGATGACGGGACTGGGCCCCGACAACATGCAAGGAGGGACACGTGTCAGCACCATCATTCCTCAGAGAGGGAGGGGATGGGGCCCAGGGGGACAGCAGTTGGCCAGGGCCACGCAGCCTGATGAGGATGAGGTGGGATTCAGAGCCAGGGAGGTGGCGGCTTACTTCTTTGTCCCCCAGGACCTGGAGGAAGTGGCGGGACGAGAAGCCCCCCGTCTGGAGCAGCAGCTCCCCCGTCTCCTCCAGGCAGGGCCCAGCCAGCACCAGCAGCTTGTGAGGGGAAGGGTCCAGCAGAAGGTCCCGGAGCTGAGGGGAGGGGAGACTGTTAAAGGCCTTATTCTGTGCAGTGACATAGCCAGCACCCCACTCTGGGGCAGCCCCCAGTCCCAAATCTACGTATAACCACCCCACAGCCAGGCCAGAGAAGCTGGGAGGGTAGCCTCTGGGCACTCCCCTCCCCCCAACAAACCCCAGCTCATCCTACAAAGCCTGGCTCCAGTGCCCCCACCTCCCGGAAGCCCTCCGTACCCTTGATGGGCCCCCTCAAGTCCACCTCTCTCCCGGCCCAGCCCCAACGCCATGAAGGAGGTATCTGTGTCTGGCTCTGGCTCCTTCAGAGCCCCTTGAGGGAGCAAAAGGGAGTATTTTTGATGAGAGGAGTCAACAACACAAGGTCTCTGGAGGGATGCCCCAGGGCTCTCTCTTTCTCGTCTTCCTCACGGACGCGCCCTTCTCTGGGAGAAGGGTGCAGACGCCCAAAAGCCGGAAGCATTGCAGTCGATTCAGACAAGTCCCGGGGCTGGCTCAGCGCAAACATCTTCAGGTCCTACCTCCCCTAGCCCACTCTTTCCTCCCAAACTCCCACCTCTGCTCCACCCTCTCATCGCCGCTCCTGAGGAGGGAATAACTTGAGGCTGGAGCCACCAGGGGAGGCTTCCCGGGGGAGGAGATGCTGCTGCTGGGTGTTGAGAAGAGGATTTCGGGCAGCACAGTCTGGGACACAGGAGGTCAGGCCGGGGATGGCGTGGTTCCAGTAGCCCGCTCCCTCCAGCAGCTGCTCTTCCCTACCTCGTCACACAGCGACTTGTCTGATGGGTTTAGGAGGACCAGCGTCTCCAGGGTGTCTCCGCGGTGGTGCAGGCTCCGCTGGCCTGGGGGGAATTGGGCCCTGTGAGTTTGGGGCTGGGCCACGTGCAGGGGGTCAGGCTGTCCTGGGGTTGAACCGGGCCTCCCTGAGTTGACCCCAGGCAGCCCCAAGCCCCTCCAAGCCTCCATTTCCTGGGAACCCCAGCCAGGGGTCATCTGGGGGTTAACAGACACATGGCACAGCTGCAGGCTTGGATGAGGCAAGAACAGGAAACCCGCCTTGGCAGGCCACACGCTGGAAACAGCAGTGACAACAGGGCCTCCACTGCCTTCGGGGCCCGATTTGCAGCCGTCAGCCCTATGGGGGACACCATCGCCACCACCACTGCATAAGCAAGGCCCAGGGAAGGCCAACGAGGGTCCACCAGGAAGAGGCCACCGTGCCTGAGGGTCAGGAAGTGGTGGGTGGGGCTGGAATGAGGGCGGCGTGAGGAGCTGAGCACAGGGAGGCCTCATGGACCGCGGAGAGGGGAGTGGGGTTAACTCCGGGATCCCAACCGTGGTCTGTCCCCAGAGCCCAGATGTGTTTCAAATCTGGCGCACGAGGCCCTGGAGCTAAAGGCCAGGGCCCTCCAGTGCTGATCTGCCTTCATCAGTTTACCACACGCTCCTGTCACAGGCTACTGCTGCACTCAGGAGAGAAAACCAAGGCATGGAGGGGGCTAGCGGCCCCCAAGGTCACACAGAACAAATGGGATTTCCAGCTCCCCCCACCCTGTGAGGGGTCAGGAAGCCACCCAGAACCGCTGGGACAATGAGGTGATGGACACTTCCTTCCCCTCCTGCAGCAGCCGGGAGGTGACTCAACAGGCCGGCGGAGGCGCGGGCGCCACTGGGCTTGGCTTACCCAGGCTCAGCCCAGAATCCCCAGGGAGCCATGGGCCACGTGCCGCTGGCCCAGGCATCCCCACCCCTCCTTGATCTTGTTCCTTTCTTAACTCCCCATCTATTGAGCACCTACGGTCTACCTGGTCCTGTGCAGGGGTCACAGCCACGAACCAGACAAGGTTCCTGCCACATGGGGCCCACACTCCACTCTCCAGGCCCCTCGGCAGCCTCTTACTTTCCCAGTGTCCTGTCCCTTTGCCTGAGCCCTTCCCTCCACCTGCCACCTCAGCCACAGCTGCTCTCATCCAAAATGCCCCCTCCTGGGTGGGCTCCCTGTCCCCCACCCCTCATCTGTAAAATGGGGACAAAACCACAAGTTCCTGCCTTGTGGGTTATTGAGGACTGAGGAAGTCAGTGCTGCGTCAGGGCTCACCCCTGCTCCGCCCCCGGCAGATCGCACTGTACTATTACTGTTGTTGTCTACAGCCGTACCCAACCCCAGGCCTGGCACAGAGCTGGCACTCAGAGAACACTTGCCCAGTGAATGAGTGTACATGGAACAGCGGGGGCACCGGGGTGCCCAGCCTCACCTTTCACGATGCTGGAGAAGGTGGCCGAGTGCCGGGACACGAAGACCTTGAGCTGCTCATCAAGGCTGCAGACGCCAGGGTCAACGTCCCAGGACCGGATGCCTGGCAGGGGGTGGGGGTGCCAAGGGAAGCGAGGTGGGAAATCAGCTGGGCTCCCCAGCTCCCAGAATGTTTCAATGACTGGCACCTGGCAGGTGGGGGCCACCCAGCCCAGGACAGCCTGGAGACTGAGGACCACCCGAGTGCTCTTGACCCCACTGTATCAAGGAACCCAAAGCGTAACCTGGCATTTTACAGAGACTCAGGACACCAGCAAGAACGCCCCTGCTCAATGGTCATCTTGTCCCCTCCATCACCTCCTCCACCCTGCCGGCCACCTTCCCACCTCTCCTCCTTTGCACCCGCTGTTCCCACGGCCCTGAGGCCCTTTCCCCGCTTCAGGTGCTAAGACCCACTGTCCTCTCAGCCTTCTGCATCCTTCTGAGCACTCCCGACAGCTTAAAACTTGCGGCATCTCCTCCCTGACTTTGGGTCCACTCCCCACCAGACTGTTGGCCTCGCGAGGGCAGGCCTGGGCCTGCGGGGGAGCATCCTCCAAGCAGGGGAGCCGAGCTGTGTGTGCCACCAGGTGACTTTCCAGGCGATGGACCCCAGGCCCTGCCCGTCTGTGACGGGGGGGTGAAGGCCCTCCGACCGCGGTGGCGGCGGCGGGTGCACCACGCCCGCCAGTCCCGCCACGCCACCTGCGGCAGGTGAACCTCGCAGGTGCACCTATGACTCACCCCCCGGGCGCGAGCCGGCCCGCCCACACCCCACTTAGCAGCTCCTCCCGGAGCACCAGAAAGTGGGCCCCGGGGCTGCGGCCCGGCCTCGCCAGCCCTGCTCCCCGCCCCGGAGATGCGGCTGCCCGGGCCCGGGGATTCCAGGCGACCCGGCCTCCCCTCTGCGGGCGGGACGCGGAGGCGGCGCCCACCCTGCCCAACCGCTGGGGGCCCAAGGCCGGGCCCGGGGCCCTCCCCGGTCTGCAGCCGGTGGGCGGCGCGGCCCCGCCCGGGCCCGGACGGCCTCCTCCGCCGGCGCCTGACAGCGAGGCCCCGAGCCCCGCCCGCCCCGGGCCCGGCCCCGGCCCCGGCCCCGGCCGCGCCGCCCGACCTCGCTCGAGCTCCTCCAGCACGTAGGCCAGCAGCCCCGAGCCCGCGCACTCGCCGCCCACCACGAGCAGCAGCGAGCTCGGCGCCCCGGCCGCCGGACGCCCAGCCGCCGCCGCCATCTTCGCGCGCCCCGCCGCGCCGAGCGCCGCCCCGCAGGCCCCGCCCCTTAAAGGGCCGGACCGGAAGGGCTGCAGACCCCGGCCGGAAGCCCCTCCGCGGGCCTGCCGACCCCTGGACCGGGGAGCTGGGGGCGCGGGCGCCCAAGGGGTGGGAGGCGGGAGTCTCTGCTTTGGGCCCGCCCTCCCAGTGACCGTTCATTCATTCAACAAGCTTGACTACACGCCTCCCACAGGCCGATCACAATCCCTGCCCTCTGGGGGCTCACCTCCTAGCACAGTGGGCCCAATCAGAACCAGACCCAGATGCTCCCAAATGCTCCCAGCTGCCTAGGTCAGGGCTGGAACAGAGAAAAGAAAGGCATCTTGTAGCTAGGGCTTTGAGGGATGTGTAGGAGTTTGCCAGGTATGGGTGGTGGGGCAAGAGCATGTGAGGCAGAAATTAGAGCAGGTGCTAAGTTTTAGAGATAGCAAAGTACATGTATGTTTGGGCCATGTTCTGGAGCACTCTGGGTCTAGAGCAAGGCGACACACTTACTCTGCACCTACTGTGTGCCAGGCATTTTACTCCATTAGCTCATTGTATACATGCACACACCTATAAAGTAGGCGCTGTTATTACAGTCATCTCAGAGGAATGGAGAGGAAACTAAGGCTTGAGGAGATGAAGTCACCAGGCCCATAAGTGGTAGAGCAGAGATTCAAACCCATGAAACTGAGAACAAAGAAGTTAAAAATCTTCCCTGGGCTAGAAGAAAAAAAATGAGATAAGATTTGCTAACTGCAGGTATGCATACTCAGCACAATCAACTGTTGTTTAAAACTAACCAGGTCTTTCTGTCCCTTCTTAGTATAGGAGTGAGCTGTCTTTCCCAGGATGTCAAGGTCCAGACGTCAAGAAAAAAGAAAAAGGAGAGGCCGGCCCCATGGCCGAGTGGTTAAGTTCATGCACTCTGCTGCGGTGGCCCAGGGTTTCGCTGGTTTGCATGCTGGGCGCGGACATGACGCCACTCGTCCCACATGCCACAACCAGAAGGACCCACAACTAAAATATACAACTATGTACTGGGGGGCTTTGGGGAGATAAAGCAGAAAGAAAAAAAAAGAAGATTGGCCACAGTTGTTAGCTCAGGTGCCAATCTTGAAAAAAAAAAAGAAGAAAAAAAAAGAAAAAAAGGAGATTCAGCCTCACAAAGCTAAACGCAGGCTGAGGATGAAAACTAGCCAGAAAAGTGAAGATAAAGAAAGAGAGATTCAGTGCTCAAGACCAAACAGGCTGAAGACGCCAGCCAGCACAGCCACATGCTCCCCCTCCCCTACCTAAAACCCCAAATAAAAACCCCTCCCTTTTTCCCTTCAAGGAGGTGGATCTGAGTTCTAGCTCCCATCTCCTCGTCTGACTGCCTTTTGATAATAAACCTCTTTCCTTGCCACAAGCCTGACGTTTCAGTTAACTGACCTTCCTGTGCATTGGGTAGCAAGCCTGTGTTTGTGTTCGATAACACCCAGGTGGGTCTGATTCCAGATCCAGCCTGTGGAAGGACTGACTGCCTGGCTCACGTGGATACCCTTCCCGCCCCAAAGAATCTCATTCAGCCTTTTTACCTATGGCAGCCACTACAAGAAAAATCACATTCCATCAAACTTTTTGACAGTTGCCCATGCCCAGGAAGGACTGGACTGTCACCCATGGGAGTGAGCTCCCCATCTTTGGAGGTATACAAAAGAAATCAAGACAGAATCGGAAAGGTCTGATGCAGATCAGCCTGCCCACTCTTCAGTATTTGGGTTGTTCAAGCCCAACTTCCTCCCTGGTCAGTGTGTAACAGTCTCTGGCCACATGCTGTCTAATGTTCTGGCTCTCCACTTCCTCTTTTTCTTTTGGGCCTGGCATCCTTCCTCTATCCTGGTCCCTTCCCCTTGGCGGCCTTCCCTGTGTCCTGGCTGCCTGTGGTTTCTTGTATTACTGCTCTGAGCAATAATGACAGTGGGAGCATCTGTGTCAGACTGTCTCCCCCACCTCAGGATGGGAGCTTGTTGAAGGCCAGACCCGGCAGAGGCCTCTCCGGGGCCTGGCCTTTGCAGGACAAGGCTGGGCATCCAGGAAGTGCATTATAAAGACTCGTAGAATGGAGGTGAAAAGCCCATTCATCCGCCATTCTTTCATTCATTTATTCCTTCATGTATATTTATTGACTGGGTCAGGACTCGAACCCAGGACCCTTCTGAATGAAGTCCATGATCTTCCTCTGCCCAAAGCTGTGAGTTATGATTGTCGGTATTAATTGTAGCTGGCCATAAAGGGCCCTGGGGTTTCATGATGTGTCTCCAGCAGGGGGTCTGACTGGGGGCAGGGTCCCTCCTTAGGCCTCTGGGGGCTGATGTTCTGAGTGTTCTGAAGCCCTGAGGTTTTCCTGTCCCATAGCGTGCCCCAGCTGGGGCCCCTGGGCTGAGGAGTGTGGGGAGCATCTCCTCAGAGATGAAGAAGAATCTGGGGAGCATTTCTGAAATCCCAGGCGTTGGATTCAGGTCACCATCCTCCTGCCTTCGTCCACCCCCAGCTCCATGCCTGTTTCAAGGTCGCCAGTCCCCAGAGGGGTCAGACCATGGCGTTTGTGGGGAAAATGGAACCCTCGGCCCTCAGGACTGCCAGATGCTCTCATCTTCTTCACCTGACAATTCTTTTCTCTTTTTAGCATTTTTGTTGAGATTAACATAGGCATGGTCAAGTTCACAAACGTCAAAAGTAGAGGCTGATGAGGGTGATGACCTTCCAGTCTGGATCTAGCACATTCCCAGCCTCTGGCAGTTGTTGGACACTCCAGGTGATTCTCCTGTCCCCCAAGGCGACCACTGCCCTGACCTCTGTTGCTGTAGGTGAGTTTTTGCCTGGGTTTGAACTTCATATAAATGGGATCACACAGGTGTTCGCTCTTACACCTTGCTTTTCATGCTCCTCATGTTGTGGTAAGGAGCAGGTATCTGCACTTCGTCAGGGCTGTGTAGTATTCCCGGGCACCACTGTTTCTTTTTATATTGTGGTAAAATATGTATAATATATAACTTACCATTTTAACCATTTTAAAGTATGTAATTCAGTGACATTTAGTACATTCACAATGCTGTGAAGCCCTCATTAACATCTAGCTCCAGAACACTTTCATCCCCTTAAAAGGAGACCGGGTCCCCAAGAGCAGTCACTCCCCAGCCTCCCTCCCTCCCTCCAGCCCTGGCAGCCACTCCTCTGCTTTCTGTCCCTATGGATTTGCCTGTTCTGGACATTGCACACACTGTGTGGCCCTTCCTGTCTGGCTCCCTCCACTCAGCATGATGTTTTCCGGGTTCCACATTGTATTGGGGTGAGCACCTCATTCCTTTGTATGGGTGGACTACAGTGTGTTCACCCAGTCCTCTGTCAGCAGACGTTTGGGTTGCTTCCCACTTGTCATTGATGTGAACAGTTCTGCTGTGAACATTGGAGCGGAGGTTTTTCTTGAGTACCAGCTTTTGGTTCTCTTGAGTCTCCACATAGGAGTGGCGTTGCTGGGTCATATGGTAACTCTATGTTTAGCTTTTTGAAGAACTTCCAGACTGTTTTCCACAGCGGCTGCACCATCTTACCTCCCCACCGGCAGGGAATGAGGGTTCTAACATCCTACATCCTTGCAAATGCTTGGGGTTTTGTTCTTATTATAACCACTGAGTACCAATTTTTCTCCATTTGTTCATTTCACCTGTTGGCGGGCATGTGGGCTGTTTCCAGTTTCGGCTATTCTGGATAAAGCTGCTTCGAGCCTTTCCGTCCACGTCTTTTGATGAATATCCCCTTTCTCCCTGAGTAAATGCCCAGGGGTGGACTGGGTGCATCGTGGGGGTAAGGCTGTTTCCCCAGCGCCTTCAGAGGGAGGCTGTGCCACCCAATGTCCTCACCAACTTAGGTTTCAGCCCTTTTAATATTTGCCTTTTTCCCCTCCTTCCCCCGCCTGACTCACCAACTCACCATATTCCTTAAACACATGTGTTAACAACACTCTTGTTCTGAGTGCTGTGAAGGCAAACACAGCTGCTGGTCTTGGGTGCAACTCACTTCCAGTCGGGGACAGGAGGCAGCCGGAGGTCTCCCAGGGCCATATGCTTTATGTCTTAGTTCATCTCATCCTTGCAACCACTTGAGGCACAGGTTCTGAGCAAACATTTAATAAACGGGAAAGTGAGGTTCGGAAAGGCTGTGGGACAGACGCTGTGCCCAGCGCCCCCGGGCATCTGACTCCAGGTCCTGCAGCAGGTATTCATTCCTTCGCTCCTTTGTTCACTCACCCATTAGGTAAACACTTCCTAACAACTTTCCTGTGCTGGGTGCTGCTGGAGCTCCCAAGAGGTCTCAGTCCTTTTCCCAAGGAGACCTCAGTTTAGAGCTGGCTACAGATGCCCCCCAGCCCTGTGGACTCAGGCCTGGACTAGAGGGTGGGGCCTGGAGCTGTCTTGGGAGTGAGCGGTCTGTCTTGGAAGACAGGAAATGTATCCTGGAAAAAGGGACATTAGGGCTGGGCTTTTGAAGAGTGCACAGGAGTTCATTAGGCAGATGATACATTCATTAATTCGACAAATACCCCCCAGCCAAATCCTCTGTGCTGACCTCACCCCAGCCTGGTCCCAAGGAGTCGCCAGGTGGGGGGAGACAGAACCAGACACAGACTCCCCAAGGGGTTGTGGAAGAACTGGAAGGAGAGGTAGGAGCTGAAGGCGCCCCAGAGGGAAGAACATGGGGGTCTTCAGGGGGCCAGCAGGGGGTCTCCTGGGAGGAGGCTGTGGCTCCAATTCGCCCCCCAGAGCGGAAGGAGCTGGTGCTGAATGTTTTTGCTTTGAAATCTATTGATGGGGTTGCATGAGGCCTCAAAGAAATGCCTGGACCTGCTCCAAACCATCTCCCCACATCAGAGCCTCGGTTTCCCCAGGTGAGATATATGGGAGGAAAAACATATTGCCCCTTCCCCACAGGCCTTGGTGATGTGGCAGTGATAGAAGGATTTCAATCTGTGGCCTGTGGATGGAGGCCCATGCATTAGAGACAAGCAGGAACCTGTGAATGGAACAGGGGTGTCCCAACCAGACCTGGAGGGATCTAGGATGACTTCCCAGGGGAAGCAGCGCTTGAGTCAGGATTTGAGGGAGGAGGAGGAGTTGAGCAGAAGTGTGGGACAGCAAGAGGAGGAGGACATGAAGGAAGAGCATCTCCCGTGGGGAGGAGGGACAGCATGTGGAAAGGCCCTGGGGCCCCAATAGGCTGCGTGTGTTCGAAGACTACAAGAAGACCACAGTGGCTGGATGTGTGGCAAGGAGATGAGGCCACGGAGGTTGGTGGGGGTTGGGCCATGCAGGGCCTTCTAGTCACAGGAAGAGATGTGGGTTTTACTCTGAGGGCCATGGGGAGCAGAGGGGACACAGAAAGTGAACTGTAAAAATGACAGCGAGCTGGTGCCAAGCATTTTACGAGATTAACACGTATCCATCCCATTGTACAGGTGGGGAAACTGAGGACTAGAGAGGGTGAGTTATGTGCCCAGGACCACACAGACAGCACTTGCCAAACCCAGAATTTGAACCCAGATGCCCTCAGTTTTAGGGCCTGGGCTCTTAGACACCACGCCATGGGGCAAAAAGGAAAGGGGGATGGGAGCAGCCTGGGCGCCCCCTTGCAATCAGTTAACTCCGTAAACTCGCAAGGATGCGGTGAGGGGGGTAAGTGGAGGGAGGCTGCATTTTGTTCGTTTATAATCCAGTCCCCTCTGGGAACCCTCAGGCCCTTCCGCAATCCCCCAATTAGTGCAAGGACGCCCCCAGAAATGGCCACTCCCTCCCCTCTCCCGGGACAGGCTCAGGGTCCGGCCAAGCTCCACCCTCACGGGGGATTGGACGAGACAGAGCTCTGCACACCCAATAGAGGCTTCGGACAGAGTTCCCGCCCCTTCCTCTCCTCCCCTCCCATCCTCGCCCCGGCTGGAGAGCGAGAGCGGAGGGAGGCGACAGCCTGGACCGCTTTAGGTCCCTGGGGGCTGCAGAGGCCCACGAAATGGTACCACGAGCCACCACTGAGCGCGTCATTGTCAGAAATGACGTGCGTCCCTTCCATCCTCCCTTCCATACACAGGTATTGAGCGCCCACTGTGGCAGACTCTGTGCCCGGCCAGCGGCGGGCTCAGGACCTCCTAGCTCAGGGCTCTCAAGAGGGCCGAGAGCTCCCTAATCTTTGATACCAGATTCAGTCATTCAATTATTCCACTGAGCATCTATTTCTTGAGCACCTACTATACACCAGGTAATGGGGAGACGATGTCTTCTGAGACCCCTTCCTGTCTTCTAAGGAGCTTGCTGCCTGGATCGGGAAACAGACAAAGCTGGTATGATAAGAGGGACACGAGGTGCCAAGGGCCTAAAGGGGGTCTCCACCCAGCCTTGGGGGTCAGAAGTTTCCTGGAGGAGGGGGCATTTCAGCTGAGAACGGGAGAGGAAGCAGCTTATCCAAGAGAAGAGAGAGGCAGGAATGTTCCTGACGGTGGGAACAGCGCGTGCAAAGGCCAGCAGGCGAGGTGTGTCGGAGGAATTAAACGCTTCCCTGGAAGCCCAGTCTAGAGGAGGAGGATGCGACAGGAGATGGGGAGGCCCGGGGGCCAATCACCGCGCAAGAAGGGCCTTGTGGGCGGAGCCTCTCATTGGCCGCTAGCTGTGCTTTGAAGGGCTGCCGAGGCGGTTACACCCGCCCCGATCCAATCAGCGGCGGTCACAGGGGCGTGGTCAGGGGCGGAGCTGCACCTGTCTTTGGCACCCAGGTTCAGAGCCTGAGGCGACCTGTCTGGGCGGCTCCCAGGGGTGGGAGGAGGGTGGGGGGCGGGAGGGAGTAGGAGGGGACCCAGATGGGTCCCGGCCCTGTTTCCCACCCCCGTCCAGATCTGGACTCCTAGGCAGTGCTGTGTCCTGACAACCAGATCCGAACCAAGTCAGACGGTCACCATTGTACACACATCTCCTATCCCACTAAGGTCCCGGCCGTGAAACACAAGTTAAGGACAACACAGGGGTTAAGGGCGCAGACCCCACGCCTGGTGGGGTTCAAATCCCAGCTGTATCCCTCCCCAGGTGTGCGACCTCGCTGTGCCTCAGTTTCCCCATCGCTTGAGCCTGTGCAGTAACAGCCTCCACCTAGTAGGATCGCTATGGGGATTAAACAAGTAAAGCACTAGAGCAAGAAGCAGCCCCGGCACGTGCTAGACGCCCACCCGGTTAGTCTCGCAATTTATCGTGTTGCTTCAGCGGCCCCCTGGCCTGGGGTAGCTCTCTTGAGTAGACAGCTGACTGTGTTTTGGCTGGGGTCTTCCCAGGAAGGGTAGATCCACCCCCAGGCCTGTTTTCGGAATCACCGACTTTAACCCCAATAAAGCTGACTCCTGTTCCTGAAGGTAATGAAGCATCAATTCACATGGACTTTGCATTCCCCTTTTGCATCCTGGAGCCAAAGTGTGTATGTAGCTTGGTCTCAAACATTTCCTTAGGACCCTGGCGTGCTTGGGACCCCGGCCGGGGCTCCAAGGGTCGGAGACAGCCCTGCATGACAGCGCCTTTGTGGTAGTCCTAGAGACATTAGAGGCTGCAGCCCTGGGTTCGAGCCCAGCTGGCCTCACACTGCCTGGGCAGTCTGAGCACACGCCTTGGCCGTTTCCTCGTTGTCAAAGGTGACAGCATTGAAGCCCCTGCTTGGAGCGTTCCCAGCCCTCCACCCGGTCTGGATGCGAGTCCAGGGGTCTCCAGCCAGTCTGGAGTGGGGAAGCAGGGCGTGGAGAGGTGGCATGAATGAAGGTGCAGCCCTGAGCTGGGGCACGTTGAGGGGCTTAGCTGGGGGCAGTGGTGGCAGCAGGGGCCTGGAGGCTGGAGAGGGCAGAGTCTTAGGGTTCCTGCTGGCCCTTCCCCTGAGCTGGACCCAGGCCTGATGGTGGACGAGTCTTCCACGCTCCTGGGATTCTTATGTTGGGCATAGCAGTACCCTGGCTCCCAGCGTCACTCCTTCGTGCCTCAGTTTCCTCAGCTGTAAAATGGAAATGATTATACACACCTGGGGAGATGGTGCCTGAGTAGGGTACACAGGAAGAGCTCAATAATTATTGAAAGAGAGCCCTTGCTTTTTCGTTTTCTAAAACCATCATTTTAGGGGACTTGGCAGAAGGAGAGCCAGTAGAGTGTAGGGGTTGAGGGCCCCAGCTGGGCTGCCTGGGTTCAAATCCCCGCTCAGATACTTGCCTGCTGTGTGACCTTGGGTGCCTGACTTCATGTTTTCATTCTCAGCTTCCCCATCTGTAAAAGTCTTTACGGGGATTAAACGAGCGCACATTTGTGGAGTTCTGCCCAGCGCCTGGCACACTGCAGGCGCTTGTTAAATAAAATAACTTCCCTCCAGAGGGTCCCAGGCTCCAGGAGGCCCGCCAGCCCTGGGATCGCCCATTGGCCCGGTGCTGCCCCTGCTGGTCACTCCGGGGACTTGAGGCTGAGTCCCCCAGCTCCCAGCCTGGAGCCCTGCCCCCCACTTTGTCTGGACCTGTCCCATCCCTTTGCCCCCTTATATGTCCCGCCTCATCTCACCCTCTTGACCAATTGCTGTCTTTTATTATCCGCTCTTCCCAGGCCAATCCAATCCGTTCGCTTCCTCCAGTTAAGCTGTGCTTTCCAGTCTGCAGGTCAGGACCTGGAACTTGCAAGGGGTCAGCGCTGCCCTCATACCATTAGTTCTCTAGGAAACAATTGTTTTTTATCCTCGTTTTATAGGCAATAAACCAAGATTGCCCTGATCGATTTCTATTTGTCGCCGCCGGCATGAGGGTCACAACCAGGTCCAAGAGGAGGTCCAGCCTCAGAGCAGTTGCCCTCGCCATGACCTCTGCCCAGAATGCCCTTCCTCCGCTTCCCACTGGGCCTGGTGAGACCTCCTTGCTCTCCAGCTGCCCCTCCTCCAGGAAACTTTTCCTAACATCCCAGTAAGAGCCCCCTTCCCCGCTAGCCCCTCTCCCTTCCTGCGTCCCAGTCCTGACCTCAGAGATGGGGTTCTGTTGCCCCACACCCGCCTCCCAGACTCCAAGTAGGACCCCTGAGCTTGGGCATGGCATGGACATGGGTATGGATCCAGGCTGTGTTCACTGAATGAATGAATGATTACACGAACATGTGTGTCGCAGAAACGACCTATTCTGAGAGTTGGGCCAACCTCACTTCATATCCCAGCCTTGCCTCTCCAACCTCTCAGAAACTCAGTCTTCCCATCTGTAATGAGCACAATATCACACCCTCCTTGGGTAGTAAAGGATTAAGGGAAATAGCATATGTGGGGCACCCAGCACATTGCCAAGCACACAGTAGGCCTTCAGGAACCACGTGAGTACTCTTCTCCTCTCCAATCATGAGATCCTTGAACGCAGGACTCACGTCCTACCTCTCCTCAAGTGCTCCCTCACCCCTACCCTGCCCCAGTACCCAAGGCCACGGACGACAGAAGTGTCGGGGAAGAAGAACGCATATGAGTTCCATGTTCCCTGCGCTTACCGTCACCTGCTGCCCTGACAAAAGGGACAGGAGTTGGGGATGGACAAACATGTGGAGCATGGACCCCTTGGTTTGAAGTCTTGGTTTTGGTCTTGAAAGCCAAATGGCCCTTTACCCTCTGTCTACACTCAGTCCCATGTGGCCACACTCCATCTCATGTTGATATCTATCCCGTTTGTGTCACCAGCCCAACCTCTCCCCAGAGCTTCAGGCTCAAATATCCAACTGCTCTGGGCATTCCCACTGGGTGCCTTGTAGGCCTTTCAAATTCAGCAAGTCCAAAGCACAGCTCTTGGTTTCCTGCCCTGAGATCCGCCGCTTCTCCAATTGGCATGGCAGATGGCTCCGCCATCACCCAGCTGCCCAGGCCCCAGGCCCTGGACTCATTCTTGTCACTTGTCTTTCCTTGCCCCGTCTATCCAGTCCTTCAGCAGGTCTTATAGACTCAGCCTCCAGTGTGACCCTGAGCTCTTCCTGCACTCCCGCGGGCCCTGCCATCTCCTGCCTGGATGCTGCCTTGGCCTCCTGCCACTTATACTCCTGTCCTGGCCCTCCCTGCTCCCTGGGCAGCCTCAGAGGGATTCTTAAAATCGTAAGTCGGATCATGTCCCTCCTCTGCTCAAAACCCTCCCATGGCTCCCATCACCCTTCAAGTAAAACCTATACTCCTCTCTGTGGCCAGGAGACCCCACGTAGTCTGTACCCCTGCCAGCCTGCTCACGTCCTCATTCCTCTATCCTTCTTTCACTCCAACATGTACTGACTCATTCACATTTATGAAGCACCTACTGTGTGCTGACATACAGGGCACAGGGCAGTCACCCCCCCCCCAACCAGTGCAGTAGGAGCATCAGAGAGGGGTCTGGGGGTTGGGGGAAATGGATGCATGCAAGGCTTCAGAGGCCACAAGATGCCCATGGAGCCTCAGGTCCTGCTGGGCCCATGTCCTGCTCCAAAGAGTTGAGGTCCCATCTTTCCCTTTTACTCACAGTCTCCCTCTCTCAGTCTCTCTCTCTCTCTCTCCATCTCATACCCCCCAGGCCCCTCACAGCCCCCGCCCATCTACCCCCTCTCTCACTCTGCTCCAGCCACACCAACCTCCTCAGTCTTCCTCCAACACACCAGGCACCGTCCCACCTCAGGGCCTTTGCACCTGCTTGCCATCTGTCTTGAATGCCCCTCCCTCATCTCCCCCGCTGCCTGGCTTCTTCTCCTCCTTTGAGTCTCAGCTCATGTGCTGCTTTCTCCAGGAGGCACTTACCCACTCCTCCACCATTCCTCTCTGTCAGGGGACCCTCCCTGGTTTCTTCATCATTTTCGTTGACTTCCTCCGGGCATGCTTACTTGTTTGTTGCTAATTCTTGTGCTAGAGACCGTGTCACTTGATGGAACCTGGTGACAAGAGTAGTCGCCAACATCCAGATGGTGCCAACAAATGTTTGCGGAATAAATTGATTGGCATCTGATTCATATCTGTCCCTTCTGTGGAGCTTTGCACAGTGCCAGAAATGTAGGATGTACCCAGTAAGGATTAGGAATTTATTTGAAGACCAAGCAGGGTTGCCCTGGGTTGAGGCTTCTGGAGGAATTTCTGCTCATTCCCCATTAAAAAGCTGAGCTCAGCTGATGTTATAGAGGGAGCACTTTGTCACCCAAAGCCCAGATGTCTCCATAGCTGCTCTTGGCATGGGGGATGGGCAAGTTTTGATAAAAGCAGCGTCCCTGGGGATGGTTAGGAGCTCAGATGACTGGGAAGGGTGTGTGGCATTTGCTGTGTGTGTGTGTGTGTGGTTTTCCTCAGTTGTGTACCATTTCCCATCACTTCTCTGTCAATGATTGTTCCCTGTGGATTTCATAGGATGGTGGAGGGAGAGCAAGACATAGGAAGCCAAGAGAGAAGAGAGGTGGAAAGACAGAGAGAGAGAGAGAGTCTGAGAGAGTTTGCAAAAGACACGAATGTAGATGCATAGTGCGGAGAGCCAGGAGAAGAGGGAGCCGCCGAGAAGAGAAGGCAGGAGAAAGACGGAGGCAGCGTAGCATAATCAAATGGAGAGATGAGATGGCTCAAATAAATAACTTTGGAATGAGCTGAGCTGTTGGTGGGAGCGAAATGGGGTGTCAGGGCTTAAAAATTAAGTGGATCTGAGTGATCAATTTATTAAGGGCTTTGGTGGAAGAAGAGAGATGAGGTGTGGGTAAGAGAGACAGAGAACGGGAGAGACCAATGCATATCAAACATATCGAGAGAATGTAGCTCACACGAACAGATCAAAGATGAAAAGTTATATGGGCGTCCCATTGATGAGGAAATGATTTGCTAAAATTCACCACCCATGTGTGATAAAAGAAAAAAATCTCAGCAAAATAGAGATAGAAATAGACCTCTTCAACTTGATTTTCTATTAAAAACCTCCAGCAGATATCATATTTAATGGCGAAAATTGAAATATTCTCTTTAGGATGGGGAACAGGCAAGGATGCCTGTTATTATGGTGTCTGAGATTGTACTGGGGCCCTGGCCTGTGCAATAAGATGGGAAAAAGAAACGAAAGGTCCAAGGACTGGAAAGGAAGAAATGAAAGTATCTTTATTTACAGGTAATGTCATTATATACAACAAAAACTCCAAAGAATCTGCAGATATAATTATTGGATTTATAAAGGGTGAGTAAAGCTCATTATATGTTAGGACCAATTGCATTCTATGCTCCTACATCTAACAAGTAAAAAAATGGAATCTTAAAAAAGGCCATTTATGTGTAGCATCAAATATACAAAGCATCTAGAAACAAATCTAAAAAAGAAAGATGTGCCACGTTTTTATGGAGAATGTTGTAAACTTTATTGAAAGATAAATAAATGGAAAGATTCATTGTAGTCACACTTTGGAAGAGTCAATGTCACAAAAAGTGCTGATTCTCCCTGTTTGGTTTATAAATTCAACGAAATTCCAATCAAAGTCCCAACCAGGTTTCTCCATGGAACCCAACAAGCTGAGAAAAAGGCGAAGAATAACGCAGATGTTCCTGAAGAAAGAGAACAAGATGGGTGACTGGCATAATGCACAAATCAAGGATTGAATAACGCTTCGGAACAGGGACAAATAGCCCTGGGGCAGGAGAGGGAGCCAGAACAGACCCCCAGGAGGGGCAGACGTCCTGCAGCACTGTGTACATTCTGGTTGGCGTGTGCCCACCGTTAAGTCCATACGTGCACAAAAACTTGCTTTCTAACAATTTCCTTAAAGGGTATTGGGACAATTGATTGTCCACACGGAAAAATATGCAATTGGACCGTATCTCACTCCACACTCCCAAGTGAGTTCCAAGAGAGGCCGAGATTTGATTGTAAATGACAAAATTCTAAAACTGTAGCAGATGCTGTGAGAATATCTTTATGATGCTGAGACAGGAAGGAATTCCTTACACAAGACACAGTCTGTGTTCATCACAAGGAAAAAAAATTCTGTAACTATGTGTGATGACAGATGTTACCTAGACTCATGTGGTGATCATTTTGCAATATATACAAATATCAAATCATATGTTGTACACCTGAAACTCATATAATGTGTGTCAATTATATCTCAATTTAAAAAAAAGACAGTGTGCATACTGTAAAGGAAAAGATTGGTCAAGGTGAAGAATTTAAAATTAAATCCATAGAGACAGAAAGCAGATTAGTTGTGGCCAAGGGCTGGAGGAGGAGGGATGGGGAGTGACTGCTAACAGGTACCAGCTCTCCTTTTGGAGCGATGGGAATGTTCTGGAACTAGATAGCGGTAGTGGTTGCACAACTTGCAAATGTACTAAATGCCACTGAATTGTCCTTTTTAAATGGTTAAAAAAAGAAAAGAAAAGAAAGAAAAAGAAAAGAAAGAAAATGAATTTAAAATTAAGAGCTTCCTAGACCCTCCCTCCACAGGAGGTGGAGCATAATTCCCTGCCCTTGAAGGTGGGTTGGACTTAGTGATTTGCTTACAAAGAACACAGTAGGGAAAGAGAAAAATAATAATTGACAGTGGATAAACTTGGCAGACAGAGCCAGCCCTAGCAGTTAAGTTCGGCGTGCTCCGCTTCAGCAGCCCAGGTCCAGTTCCCGGTCTCGGAACCACACCACTCATCTGTCAGTAGCCAACTAGAATACACAACTATGTACTGGGGCTCTGCGAGGGAAAAGTAAGAAAAAGGAGGAAGATTGGCAACAGATGTTAGCGATATTAGCTTAGGATGAATCTTCCCCTGCAAAAAACAAAAACAAAACAAAACAAAAAACTTGGCAGACAGCACCTTAGCCAGGTGATCAAAGTTAACATCTCTGTGATGTCATGTGGGCATCAGGACCTCTGGTATGATGTGACAAGGAGGGAACCCCATCTCTGTGATCTTCTCCCCCAAACTCTATAACCCCAGTCTAGCAATGAGAAAACATTAAATAAACCAAAATCAAGGGACTTTGTACAAAATACCTGACCAGTACTCTTCAAAAGTTTCAAGGTCACGAAAAATAAGGAAAGACTTTACTCACAGATAAGAGGAAACCAAGGAGATGAGATGACTAAATGCAATGTAGGATCCTGAATTAGATTCTGGACTAGAAAGAGAACATTAGTGGAAAAACTAGTGAAATGTAAAGTCTGCAATTTCACTAATAATGTGTCAGTGTTCATGTTTTCCTACGGACATGTGACCACATGTAAGATGCTATCATTAGGGAAGCTGGGTGAGAGCATACAGGAATGCTCTGTTCCTTTTACAGCTCAGCACCTCTGCAACTTTTCTGTATGTCTAAAATTTTCCCAAAATAAAAAGGTTATATTAAAAAAAAAAGCCTCCATTAAGAAAAGGACACCATAAATAGAATGAGAACAAGCCACAAAATTGGAGATTTTTACAACACATGAAACCAACAAAGGATTCATATCTAATATGGACAAAGAAGTACAAATCAAGAGGAAAAGACAGTCAAATTTAAAAAAATGAATAAAAGACTTGAACAGGCATTTCACCCTAAGAAGAAATCAATAATCGCATAACAAGTTCCACCTCATGAACAATCAGAGGGCAAATCAAAACCAAAATGAGGCACCACTTCACCCCCTCCACCTCAGCACAAGTCAAAAAACGTGGACACCTGGACAATCCAAAGCGTTGGCAAGGACGTGGAACAACTGAGTTCTTATGTGATGCTGGTACAATGTAAATTGCTGGAGCCACATGGAAAAACAATTTGATGTTGTCTTGTGCAGCTGAGCGTGTGGCTGTCCTATGATCCAGCTGTCCTGACCTGTGTGCGCCTGCCTACATTTCTGAGAATGGTCATAAAAGCTTTATTTGTAATAAACTCCAAGTGTAAACAATCTTAAGGTCCACCAACTGGAGAATAGATAAATAATCAATGGTGTACGCATCCAGAGGAATACTATATGGCAGTGAAAAATGCTTGCATTACAGCCACCCACAGAAACTCAGATGAGTATCAGCAGGATCCTGTTCAGCAAACAAAACAGGTTAGTAAAGCACGTGAACATTTTATTTTAGTTACATAAAGTTCAAAAATATGCAAAACTAAACCATGTATTGTTTGCTGACAAATAATACGTGGTAAAACTGTAAGGAAAATTAAGGGAATAAAAAACAAAATCTGGGATAGTTCTTCTTTCTGAGGGGAGAGACTAAGAAATAGGGGAGAAGCCCGTGGGTCTTCCGCTGTGATGGCTGTGCTCTTTCCTCGAGCCTGTGGTTGCTGCTCCTTATTCTTTGCACATAGCTAATGGGTATGTAAGAAACATTTAAAAAGCCTGAGAGTTACAGTGATGGCTAACATGCATTACGATTCCAAGGGATTTCAGGTGTCAACTTACATAATATCTCTGCAACTCTGTGAGGCAAGTCCTTTTATCTTCCTCACTCTACACAGAGGGGAACGGAGGCACAGTGGTCACATGACTTGCCCAAAGGCATGCTGGTGCCTAGCAACAGAGTTGGGTTCTGAACACAGGCCTCACTTGCAACTATTCCATGTGCACTCCCCGTTTATGAACTCCTTCCTGTGTGCTGCGCCCAGGGGGCTCTGTGGGGCTCAGCCTCTGGCGCTGTTCTAGGCACTGGAGATACACAGTCAACAGGTTTGCAGGGCTCTGTGCCACATGGAACTGCCCAGCTGGATACGTGGGGAATGCTGGGGAGCGGAGATGTGGGGGGTCAGGGCCAGACCAGAGGAAGAGTTTGGGGGCTGGGGGAGTCCAGACGGTAGAGCAAAGGCTCAGTATGAGAGAGTCAGGGAACGCTTCCTGGAGCAGAGAATGTTCAAACTGGGCATTGATGAGTGAATAGGAGTTTGCCAGTTACACAAGGGAGTGAAGGACGGGATCCAGTCTGAGTGTGTGCAAAGATCCACAGGCTGAGTGGCTTGGAGAGAGTGAAACAGAGACACAGAGAGCGACCTAGACAGGACGTGGCAGAGACACAGAAAGACTGGGCAGAGAGAGGCTCAGAGGGAGACACGTGACCGCGATATGGGGAGACAAAGAGTCAAAGGAACAGAGACACCCAGGGAGAGAAAGACATAGAGAAAGAGAGGCAAAGAGACAGATGCAGACGTAGAGACACAGGAACAGAGATACTCAGGGAGAGCAGAGAGACAGCAAAGGACTGGAGAGCCGGAGGACCCACAGAGAGACTCAAGGAGAGACGAGAACACGCAGAACCGGAAGGGAACCTGCGTAGAGGCTGCTCTCCGTCCCCGCACTCGGGGAGCTCTGGGGGCAGGGAACCCCCGCCCGGCTCAGGCCCTTTAAAGCTCCCCCAGCCTGCGGCGCCCCCGCCCCATCAGGCGTCCCGGGCTCCGCCCACCCGCCGCGCGTCAGCGCCGCGTCAGGAGCTGTCCGCACCCCCGGTGCTGAACCAAGATGGCCGGCGGCGGAGGCCGGGCCCCGGCGTGAGCCGAGCGCGTGCTGCAGCTCCGGCCACGACCCAGCCCAGTGCCCACTGAGCCCGACCCGACAAAGCCGGCCCGCCGGCGACTCCGGAGACATGTCTCTACTTTGCGTTGGAGGTAGGAGGCGAGGTTGCGGGGCGGGGAACCCGTGTGGATCCGGACTGGGCTCGGGGTCCGTGTGTATGCGGCTGGGCTCCTGAGGGGGTGACCCGAGCACACGCGGCTGGACATTTGAGGAGGTAGACCTTGTAGACGCGTCCGAGCGCCTGAGGGGGTGATCCGTGTAGTCGCAGCTGGGCTTTCAGGGGGTCCCGGTGGCCGGTGCTGGGGGTCGTGTGGACATGGCAGAACGCGGAGGCCCATGTGCACGCCAGGAGGCATTTGGGGCTCTATCTGGAAACGATCTAGACTGGGACATATGTGTAGAGCGAGTTATTAGGGGGTCCGTGTGGAAGCGGCTGGGCTGGGTAGAATCCTACAAGGTACTTGGAAGGAGTCCTGTGCTGTGGCTGGGCTGCGGGTCCCCTCGGACGCGGACTGGGCGTAGAATTCAAGGAGGAGTGCAGGCGGAGGGGTCTCCAAACCCCGAGCGTGTCAGATTTGGGTAAGGGGGCCTGGCCATCTGCACAGCGCGAGCTCTGGGAATCCCCCAGACCTGGGCGTGGAGATGACTGCGAAGGGGCTGAGGAGCCCCTCCCTACGTCCTGAGCGGGCTGCGACTGGGGGTTTGGGGGCGAACCTCCTGTTAACTCTTTGACTTCCCCAGTGGGGACCGGGGGACCCGCCTGTGGGCCTCCCCCTCCCCTCCCCCTCCAGCGCTCCAGAACGCGATTCCGGCCTTCTCCGCGGGGAGCCGACCCCTTGGCCGTGCAGTGCCCCCCTGCACTCTCCCGGGCCATCCTCACCTCACCCACTTTGCGCTGAAGGGAGGGAGGAAGAGGTGGGGTGGAGCTATTTTGGGGCCAGAACGCCATCTGCACCGAGGCCCACGCCCAGGCCCACGCTCTGCGTTGGGGTTGGAGGAGGGAGAGAGACTCTGGAGGGGCATGACCATTCCTCCCCAACCTCTGAGGCGGGGATGGGTGAGAAGCCAGCGCACCAGGACCCGGGCGTCCCGGGCACTCCTGCCGAGAACGCGGGCGCCGGGAGGCCTTGGGCGGCAGGGGTGGTGGCGAAAAGATATTCAAGGCTTGTAATCATCTCAGCCTTGGGTTTTAAGGACTGAGGTCCGCTCCTCGCACTCCTGCTCCCTCCAAGAAGGCTGGGGTGGGGGAACAGGTGTGTCGGCCAAGCCTGAGATTTCAGGCTTCCGGACGCCTTAGCCAACGGGCAGCGTACTGTGGGTGTGTGGGTGCGTATGAGTGTGTGTGTGAGAGAAAGCTGAACCCCGGCCTCCGCCTGGACCCGGGTGGGCAGGCCCAGCAGCCGGGCACCGCCCCCGCCGCCCCTCCCCCTCCTTCCCCTCCCCCTCTGCCGCTCCATTCACAAACCCAGCCCCGCCCGCCGGCTCCCCGCCGCCGCGGCTTCCCCAGGGCGGATCGCGCAGGGCTGGGCCGGCGTGGACGCGGGTGTTCTTAAAGGGATAGGGGCCTCCTTTCCCTGAGCTCATTCCCCACGGGTGGGGAGAAGGGCCGGAAAAATCAAAAGTCAGTTCATTCAGTCCCTGGCCTCTGGAGTTAGGGGAGGTGGAGTGGCCTCCCATGCTACCCCCACAGACTAGGCCTAAGGGGAGGGGGAGGTGAACGTCCAAGCCCCCTCTTGGCTTCTCCCTCTCCTCTACGCTGCCCAGCACCCTGGGCGGGGGCATGGAAGAGGGGGCCAGCGGGGGTGTTCCTGACTGACAGCTCCACCCCACCCCGCCTCACTCTGCCTCACACCCTCTGAGTTGGGTTCCTCGGGAAGGTTTGCCCAGTGGTGGGGAGGGGGGGAATCTCACCCTTAACTCTGACGCATCAGGAGGCTGGGCTGGGGGGGGTGGTGTGAAGGGAGGGCAGGAAGAAGGGTGAGGCTTCCAGAAACAGGCCTAGGGGAAGAATTGTTTTGGATGATTCTGTGGAACTTACAGGCAGGGAGTCCCCAGCAGAGTGGAGGGGTCGCTGGGAGGGGCGAAGCTGAGGGTGAGGGAGAGAGGTACAGTGCTGGGAGAGGCTGAGGGGGAAGCGCTGGGAGGGATGGGGATGATGCCCAGAGTGGAGAACTGGAGGGGAGAGGGGGCAGAGCAGCAGTGGAGCTAGGCTGAGAGGGCTTTCCATGGATCTGAGCTCATCCTTGGGGTTGAAGAAATACCTGCTGCCCCAACTGGGGGCCCACCCACGTTTGCCTGTCCCTGCACACATGTGGGCTGGCACGTTCATACCCAGACTCACCCTCTGTGGACAGAAATGCTTAGGATCCACCGAGGTCTATGAAGACCAGGTGCCTGTGACTGCACACACATGGACACATGTGCACTTTCCCATGCCTGTGGGAACGCACACACATACATGTATACAGGACACAGTCTGCTGCCACAGACATGGCTCCTGCCATACAAGCGTGCCTGTCTGCACGTGCACACACACAGATGTAACCACATGTGTTTGATGTGTGTTCACAATATCCGTGTCACATAAAGATCTGCTCATGCCCTAACTTGCAGGCATGTACCCATATATGCCTGTTAGGACTCCAAATCCCAATAAATACACATGTGTACACATAAGTGCATGCCAAGCCGTGTGTATGCACTTGACAACACTTGCCTGGACATTCAAAGTAGCCCCTAACAGGGGCTAGTAACGGGCGAATGATGTTGCATACAGCCACATGTTAATGGATATAGTTTCACATGAGTGTTACATGTATGCAAGTAAACAAATACACATGCTGTACAACTGCAAAACACACACGCACACACACACATCCCAATATGTGTTTCTACTTAACACATCACCTGCAAGCCCACACATACCTAAGCTCACACATGCCAGCATTTGCCACCTACAGTCACAGCCCACTCCCCAGCACACACATGCAGAGCCTCCTCACACTCAGATGCTACTCATGAGCACATGTCCCTCCACACATGTACACACACACCCATGCACACACCCACGCACACACCCACGCACACACCCCTGCCTGCCCTGGTAAGAGGGACAAATACACATGCAAGCACACACAAATGCAAGCTCTTGCAGGCATGGCCTGCACCAAGACATAGGAGACCACCCTGTACAGGCCTTCTCTCTTCCCCCTCTCATTTCTTCATATCTGTGGAGTCCCATTGCTCCCCCTATCCACTTGCTAGGTCTTGGCAGAGTTCTGAGGCTGCACATGCCAAGCACCACCTGGTTCCTTCATGAATTCAATCATATATTTACTCAGTAAGTATTCATTGAGCATCAACTATGTGCCAGGTTCTGTTCTTGTCTCTGGGAACCCAGCCCCAATCCTGGGCTCATGCTGGTGGGGACAGAGCCAGAGAGACAGGGAAAGGCTGAGGGAGCCAGGGATGGGGGCTTGCAGGCTCTCCTTCTCTGGGAAGCCAGCCCTGTCCTCACCCCTACTTGTCTGAGTCTCAGAAAGTGAGGGGAGCCAAGCAGAAGGGAGATGGTTGTCCATGTAGAGAGAACAGTATGTGCAAAATCGCGGTGGTGCGGATTCAGTTCTAGACCTTTCTATGTGCCTCACAGCATTTTGCCAGGTCACTCAATGTTTTAAAGGTCCCATAAATATTTGATACATGAATATTGCATACAACTTAGTGAATGCTTGTGAGGGTGAGTTTCTCTCACAACTAATAATAATATCAACAATAAGCCCCATTTATCTATCATTCTACAGGCAGTGTTGAGAACTTTTATGCTCATTGCTCTCTTTTATTCTCACAGCAACCCATTTTACAAATGGAAAAACTGAGGCTCAGAGAGGTTCAACAACTTTCCTGGTGCTGCAGAGCCAGAGATGTAGCAGTCTGACTCCACAACCTACTGGGAGTGGGGAGGGGGAGTGAAAGTTCAACCACCTCTCAGCCTCCAGGACCTGGGAGACACCAAAGTCCCTTCCAGGGGATGAGAATCTGTCCTAGGATCACCTTCCTTTATCCACTCAGTAAACAAACATGTCATGATCTTTCCATTCATCGTGGCTGTTCCCCTGCCCTGACCGCCCCACTCTGATACCGCCCAGTCAGTGGGCTGTACATCCAGGTCTTTGCTCTCACCATCCTCGTAGGATGCCCTCCAGGGTTGGCTATGATTCATTTCAGGGCTGCAATCTTAGCTGCTTCCATAGCATAGATCCCACTTTCCTCCCGCATACAGTGGAGTTCTTCTGTGAGGTGCCAACTGGGACATCCTGAGTCCAGCAGATCTGGATTTGAACCCCTAATTCCACCACTTCCGGGCAAGTCCCATACTCTTCATTCCTCGATGTGCCCATCTGTAGAATGGGCATACTAATAGCGCTCACTGCCTAGGTTTACTGGAACACTCCAGTGAGGTGAGGCACACAGAGCTGTTGGCACAATGCCTGTTCTGTGGAAAAGTTCAATAACTGTGAGCCGAAGACAGGAAAAATCAATGATGATGTTTTTATTAATGGGGACTAAAAGCTTTCTGGAAGGAGGTCCGTGGGTGTAGGACATTTCCTGAGAGCTCACAGCGTTCTCAAGTCTGAGGAGGGCTCGGTAGTACACCGGGGAAGGAGGGGCGGAGGGGGAGCGCAAAAGAGGTGCCAAGTTCGTTGGAGGTACCCAGGCAGGGATGGCGAGTTCAGCACCGCGGAGAGAGCAGGGAGACGGCGAGTTCAGCACCATGGACAGTGCCTTCACCTCGGGGCCGCGTCTCAGGGCAGGGCGGATGCAGGAGGACATGACGTCATTCCTTCATTGAACACTGTTTAATGAGCACTTACTATGAGCTAGGCCTAGTTCTAAGTAGTACTTGGTAAACAACAGAGACAGAAATCCCTGTCAAGATTCTTGATGTGTTTGTTTTTTTCACCAAAGGCTTCAGTCGGGGTCTGGCTCATTCTGTCCATGGATGGTGAGAGTCCTCTCTCAGATGCAAAGCCAGCGGGGCCAATGTCCTTATCACAAACCGCATGTCCACCATCGGCATCACATATGAAACTACCAAACATCCTAGAATCTATGTCTGAATTCCCCATGCTTCCCTTCCCCGCTCCCCCTTCTAGTGTCTTCTGACACCCGGTAAGCATGTCCTGCAGGGGGCTTTCCGACTGCTTCCCTTGTTGTCTGGAATCCTCTACTGCCCCATCGCCCCCCACCCCAGGCCCGGCAGGTCATGGACCAGGTGCTCCCAGACTGGAGCCAACCTCAATTAGAATCCAGGGCCGCCAGGCCAGGGGCACACTTAAAACCCACCAAATAATTAAAATAGTCGTGATACTAGTCGTGTTAATAGTAATAAAAATTGTAGTAATGATAGTATAATAATAGAAGATACTAATAATGAGAAGAAGAAGGGGGAGAGGGAGGAAGAGAAAGGAAGAAGAGGGGAGGAGGAGAAGGAAGTGAGACCGGCCAGCCCCACCTGGCCCCATTGCTCAGATGCAGAAACTGAGGCCCAGAGCTTGGCAGCGCCTGAGTCTCTGCTCCCGCCTCCGCCGGTTCTGCCCTTGCCAGCATCTGCATCTGCCTGTGCAACCCCATTAATCAGTCAGCGCTGACCGGGGGCGGGGGTGGGGGTGCGGATGGGGGCTGGGGACCGCGGAGGCCGTGCAGGCGGCTGACCGGGCGTGACGCGGCGTCTCCTGCAGCCCGTCAGAGGAGCCGGCGGTGAGCACCTCCTCCCGCCGCCACTCCCCGCTGTCGCGTCGCCCACGCCCTCCGCGCCCGCTTTATAAATAGTCTCGTTATAAATAGCCTCGTGCGTGTGACCAGGAGCTCGCCGGGAGGGGTGGCGCTTCCGCCCCGGTGACCCCGATACTGCAACCGCCGTGAGCAGGGGAAGGTGGCGGGGAGGAGATGTGATGACGAAGGCAGTGAAGGGACAATGACAAGGGTTCCATTTACTGGCGAGGAAGAGGCGGGGAGACTATGTTCCTTCTCTGAGTTCTTTCCCACTGGCCCCTCTCTGACCCCCCTCCTTCCTCCAAGCCCTTCCCTCCCCTGAGCCCACCCGCCTGACGGGGTGCCTGACTGGGCGCCTGACTGTGCGCCTGACTGTGCGTGGCTCCCTTCTTGAGTCCCCCTCTGCCCCGCCCCTGCCCCTGCAGCCCCCTCCGCTCTCAGAGCCCCCTTCTCTTAGCCTCACCCCTCCTCTCCGATGCCCATACCCCACGATGAGCCCCCTACCCTTGAGACCTCCTCCCCACTCTGAGCCCCTTTCCCTGATTCCCCACTCCCCTCTGAGCCCTCCTCCCTCTGAGGCCCTGATAATGAACATGCCTTGTTGTCCTCAGCCTGGGCTCCCTGAAGGGGCCTGGGGGCCTGAGCCTGGCCTCAGCTGTCAGAGCTGCTGCCCTCCAGCGATCTCCCACTGCCGGTCGGCCCCAACTGAGCCCATTACCTTCTGTCCCACAGAGGCTTGGAGAGAAGGAAAGGGGGTAGACCGAGGGAGTGGGGACCAGAGAGGCAGAGACAGAGGGAGAAGGAGAGGAGGAGAAGCAGAAAGACAATGACAGAGGAAGAGAGAAAGAACTGCAGGAGGGAGACAGGGAGAGATCCTCCCCCCAGAGGAGAGGATGGAGAACAGACCTTGGTCAACTGGCCTCCCCTCTGAGCCCTGTCCCTTGTCTGTAAAAAGGGGGCACAAAGCAGGAGCTGCAGGGTGGGGCCCACTCCTCGGATCCCCCCTGGGCCTGGCACTCCCTCCCCACTCCCCGGGCTGGTCCCCTAACTGTTCTCTCTCCATTCTGCCTCTCCTCTCCACGGCATCACCCCTGCCTGGCCTCCCTACTGGAATCTATGTGTCTCTCTCCTCTGTCTCTGTGTCTTTGACTTTCATGTCTTGTTATCCACGCCCCTCTTCCTCCCTGCTTTCCTTTCTCCCCACGTTGGTCCCTCTGTGTGTGTGCCTTTCGGCTACTGTCTGTGTCTCTCCCCAGGAGGGAGGCCTGGAGCTCCTGCTGGGCACAGTCCTAAGTACTCTGAGTCTCCCTCAGCCCCAGGGGTGAGGGGCCGGCGGGTGAGCTCCCTGTGCACTGGGTGGGGCTGAGGGTATGAGAAGAGGCCAGTGGGATGGGGGCTGAGCATCCATCAAGAGAGGGGCTTTTGCACAGGTGGTCATGTACCTGGAGTGGGAAGGTGAAGAAGGTAGCACATGGTGACAGATTTTGGGTGTAGGGGAAAGAAACAGAAGGAGGGGGAGAGAGAGAGAAGGCCAGATCAAGAAAAATGGGGAGAGAGAAGAGACAGACATGGAGTAAAACAGAGATGGAAGCCCAGAGAGGGGGGTTCACTGGCCCAGGGTCACACGGCACAGTAAGCTGAACCCAGCTCCACCTGACTCCATGTTGAACGCGTGCTCACCTCCCCAGTGCCCAGCCAAGGGGTCCATCTGCGATCTACTTCCCAAATCCAAACCCAGGTGTGATGGGTGCGATGCTCAATCAACTCACATTTAAAGCCCGGGTCTTTTTTGTGGGGAGGTTGGTGTTGGCATCAGAAGGTGCTTGTTCCATCTCCCGCTCTGCAACTGTGGGGAGCTCACTCAGTGCTTCTGGGCGTCCACCCCCCAAACACACACACACCCACACACCACCTGTCTGTGCTGGGAACAAACAGTGTTTACTGACAAGTGTTTAGAGTCACTCCACTCCCCTGCCCGTGATGGGAATTCTCTTCATCAGCTCCATTCAGGCAATTTGCAAGACAGGAAGTCTCGAGTGATGGAGACAGGGATACCTAATGAGATGGGAGGCCACAGCATTTGCCCAGAAAAAGGCTAAACTTGACTCTCAAAAGAGAAGAAAGAACAGAAATACAATTCTGTTCCTCGGAATTTATCCTTAAATTTACTGGCACACACTGTGTGAGATGTACTGAGAAACAAATGTTCTACGGAGGGTTCAGGATGCTTCCATTTGTGTAGGAAATGAAACCGTGCACCGCGCACAGGCCTGCCAAGGCGCACTCTGCAGGGCCCCGGGGAGCGGGCCGTGGGGGCTGCCCTGGGGTGGGGGGGGGGGGGGAGACTGGGCTCTGGGGTGGAAAGAGCCTCTTCTCATGCATGGTATCATCTTTTGGCTGCTTTGGGTTTTGTAAAATGTGCGTTTATTGCCTTTGCAAATGTAAATATTCTTTTGAAAAGGAAAAAGGGAAAGAAATTCAGAGAGCAGGAGAGAGAGTTGTGTGGGGAGCAGGTTTTGGGGGGCGGAGAGAGAATGGTGGAGACAGATGTTGCGGGCAGCTGCCGGGTGCCAGGGGCGTTGACAGTGAAGGTTGAATGTCCTGTGGGAAGAGCCGGAGGGGAATTTCTTTGACTCACTTGGGACTGTGGGGTCCTGTCAAATCTGAAGAGCCTGGACCGCACGGGGCCCTGACATATGTTCCAGTTGCCCTTCTCACAGGCGCCTGGGCTGGACAAGCTCTAACCACCCCTGGCCGGTTCTGGGATGTCTCTAGGTGTGTTGTGGAGCCAGCTTTGTGGGTTGTTCTGTTCCACCTCACCCAGTCTCCTTTAAATATTGGACCCCAACTCTGGGAGCATTTATTAGGACAGAATGAGCTGGACAGTTCGAGAATTCTCACTGGCTTGACAAGGGAGAAGGACAGTTCTCTTCTCTGCTTTCCTCTCCTCCTCCCCAACTCCCCTCCTCCCTCTGCGCAATCCCGGAGGCCTTCCTGTGAGAGGCCTCTCCTGCCACCTGCCCAGCTCCTTCTTTTGAATCTCGGTCAGTTGCAAGTAAAGGCACAGCTGGGGTGGGTGGGGGAGCCTGGAGGGGTGTATGGTGGAGAAGGGGGAGGGGCAGGGACTGCTCCCAGGGTCCAAGTTCCCTCCTGCCTCTACGTCTGCCTGCGCTCTGATGCTCCTCTCTCTCCCTCTCACCCCTGCCTCCTTCCTCCTTCCTCTCCTTGTCTCTGTGTCTCTGTGTCTGATTTTCTTGTCTTTCTCTTGCTTTTTTTCCCGTTTGGTCTCTGTCTATCTCTTTTGCTCTCTGTCTTTGCCTCTCTTCTCTCTGCCTCTTTCTTTCTGTGTCTCTCTCCTCTCTGTCTCTCCCATTATGTCTCTTTTTCGGTGCATCTCTCTGTGTCTCTGTCTTTCTCCTCCCTGCCTCTCTCCCCCCTCCCCCCCGTCTCCCTTCCCTGTCCCTGTCTCTCTCCACAGTCAAAAAAGCCAAGTTTGATGGTGCCCAAGGTAAGTGATCTCTATTCCTGCCCTGTCCTATGCTGTCTGTCTGTCCGTCTCTTGGAGAGACCGGGGAGGGGCCCTGAGCCAGAGAAGTGGCTCTACACCTGCTGACATCGCAGAGCGTGTCAGACTCGGCCTGGGGTCCCAGCGGAGGTGGGCTCACCCTGAGCCAGTGGCCCTTCCTGGGACCCTGAGGGACAAGGTGGAGACCCTTAGATGAGGCTGTAGGTGGGAAAGCTGAGGCTCAGGGAGATGAAGAGAGGTTCTTATACCCAATTTTGTTCCCCTGTCTGGGGCCTCGCTCTTCCCAGTTGAAAACTAAGGCTACTGGACATGGTCATTTTTAAGCAGCAGGATCAGGCACCCCAAGTTCCAGACCCCTGGCGCCCAGGCCCCTCCCTTGTGCTCTGGGGCGGGGGTGGGGTGTGCGCTGGGGGCTGGCCTGCGGGGGGGCACAGACGCAGCACCGTATGTTGGGCCTGGGGCGGCCCCTGGGGGATCCTAGCGGGTTGTCCAGAGCTCGGGAAGGTGCACGGGGGTCCCTGAGCTCCTGTGCTGACCTCTGCTCTCACCACCGCAGAGAAATTCAACACGTATGTGACGCTGAAGGTGCAGAATGTCAAGAGCACGACCATCGCCGTGCGGGGCAGCCAGCCCAGCTGGGAGCAAGACTTCATGTTGTGAGTCTGCAGTGACCGCCGGCACAGCCCCGCCCCTGCTGGTCCACAGAGCACAGCCCGACACCCAGTGTCGTCTGGGACTCCCCTCCCTCCTCCCTTGGCCCCATGTCCAGCCATTAGCTTTGCCTCCAAAGCACTTCTCGAGTCCAGCCACTTCCCTTTATCTCAAGGCCACCAGCCAAGCCCCTGCTGCCCGTCAGCCTCCGCCCTGGCCTCCTGCTGCCACCTGCCTCCCACAATCTGTCCTCCTTCAGGCAGCCAGGGGGATATTTTTAAAACTGCAAATCACATCCTGTCACTCTCCAAACTTGCCCATGGCTCGTGGCTTGTTGGCCTCAGAACAAAACCCACACTCCTCCCGCAGCCACCCCTCCCCAGGCCCAGCCTGTGACTTCCCGCCAGCATCTCCCTCCATCTCCCCAGTTCACCTGCCCCAGCCACACCCTGTCTGCACCAGTCCTCCCACAGGTCCAGCTGATTCCTGCCCCAGGGCCTTTGTACTTGTTCCTCTCTCTCCCTCCTTACCCCTCCCAGCTGACTTTTTTTCTACTTTTTTTTTTTGAGGAAGATTAGCCCTGAGCTAACATCTGCCACCAATCCTCCTCTTTTTGCTGAGGAAGATTGTCCAGCTGGCTTGTTTTTGTCCTTCGGGTCTCAGCTGTGTCACCTCCTCAGGAGAGCTCTCCCTGACCAGCCCCTGCAAACTGCAATTGAAGAGTAATTTCAGACCTTGCCACCAACTGTTATTTTAGTCACTTGTGTGATTTTTTGACGCATTTCTGGCTCCTGCCCCCCAGACTGTGAGCTTCAGGAGGGTAGGGCCCAGTTGGTCTCTGTCCCCACTGTGACCTCCATGCCAAGCACGCGGCCTGGCACACAGTCGGTGCTCAATAAATATTTGCCTAATTATTCAATGAATTCATGACCTGGACCCTCCCTTCAACCTGGAGCCACCCCGGGCCTCATGCTCTGTCCCACCTGCTCTGCTGACGGTCACCAGCACGCGCCACACCCTCTTCTGAGGCCAAGATTAAACTGATTTTGCCCGTAGCCCCAGCAGGAGGGAGCTATCGTAACCCTCATCTTACAGATGAGGACGCAGCCAGAGAGGCACAGCCACTGCTCACTGCCACACAGCCTGCATCTGGCAGAGCTAGGGTTTGGACCCAGACAGCCCTCAGCCCCTATGCAGAGCGTGGCTGGGCACTGTCAGTGGTAGAGGCCATGAGAGGGCCCAGAGTTGGGGTCCTGGAGCAGAGGGGCATCGGGGCAAGGATGGAAGGTGTGGCCCTCTGACTCCAGGGGAGACGTGAAGGGGGAGGCGTCGGGTGGTCCCCAATTCCCTGAGAGCCAGTTCCTGAATGACCAGGTCACAGTCAACAGATATACTCAGGGAGAACAGTCCTTAAGGTAAATCTTTGGTAAATTGGTGAATTCAGTGAATTGGACATTCACCGAGGTTTTCCCCCAAATCTGCATATTTCTGGGTGGGGCTGCAGGGACAGTGCTTAGAGGTGAGATCGTTCCCATGCTCAGGGGTGTCCCCACGTGATTGGAGAGGGGTGACATGCAAGTGCCCTTGTCCTGCCATCACAGGGGGCCATGGCAGCTGCGGGCGCCGCCTTGCTCAGCCAGCATTCTCGGGTCTGAGGGCTCGAGGAAGGGCCAGGAGAGTCGGGGTGCGGGAGATGTGTGCTATCTGTCTCCCTTCTTCCCTCCCAGCTTGGAATCCTGCCTCTGCTGTGATGCCTGAGCATGTAACTTAGTCCTCTGGCCTCAGTTTCCCCTTTGTGAAACAAGAGCCTCTGTATTTCCAGTCTGGGACTCAGCCAGCCCTGGGTTTGATTCCCGTTGGCCGTGTGTCCTCATGTGAGTGAACCGATTTCCTGAGTCTTCCTTCCCTCACTGCTGCCCCTTCGTGCCCGTCCCCTCTCTCCACAGCGAGATCAACCGCCTAGATTTGGGACTGACGGTGGAAGTGTGGAACAAGGGTCTCATCTGGGACACGATGGTGGGCACCGTGTGGATCCCCTTGCGGACGATCCGCCAGTCCAATGAAGTGAGTGGTGGACTGCAGACTGGGGAGGAGTGCCTGGGAGGGGCCCAGAGGCCAGTGCCCTAAACAAGATAGACACTTATCTCCATCCCCTGACAATGTTTGGGTAGATATCTGGGGCTGTGGTGGCGGCTCCAGAGTCACCAGAGTCTACACACCTTCCATCTTGTTGCTCTGCCTTTCTCTCCTTGTGGCATTCACCTCATGGCCCAGGATGGTTGCTGGGGATCACCACTACATCTGCATTCCCATCAGGGGAGGGAAAGGTGGCAAGGGAGGGGTTTCACCCTCCCAGTTAAGGGCCCAACCTGGAAGCTGCTCATGGTACGTCATTCACATCCCATTGGCCAGAACTTAGTCATGTGGCCCCACCTAGCTGCAAGGGAATCTGGGAAATGTAGTCTTAAGCTGCACAGCCCTGGGCCCAGCTAAAAATGTATTCCTATGAAAGAGAAGGGAGGTTGTGGGCAGTTAGCACTGTGTGTGGGCAGAAGGCTGCCCCGCCCCGAGGGTCCCAGACAGTAACCTCGGCCTCCTCCCTGGCCTCCTTCTCACCCGCTCCGTGCTGATTCCAGCAGGGTCTGACTACCCCAGGGCCCTTTCCTGCCCTCCCTGCCCATCTCCCTTGGGAGGCCTTCTTGATGGCACCTGCCCACATTGCCAGCCTTATCCCCACCCACACCCACCCTCAACCTCCATCCCTTACAGGCCCCAAAGATGACCTCTGACCCTTCGCATGTGCTGTCCTCTGGGCTACAGGTGTCCCTTTCATCACCCTCTAAGCCAGGTTCCCCTGCCCTCCCCTCCTTCCTCCAGGAAGCCCTTCCTCACCTCCCACTGGCTTCCTCAGCCCCTCTCCCTCCCTCTGGCCATGCCCTGACCCCTTGGGGCTGGGGGTGTCTGTGTCAGGCTCTGTCTCAGGGTCTTGGAGGTCCTGACATTGCCCAGCAGGGACCAGGCAGAGAGGATTTATCCTTGAATGAATGAATGAATGAATGGAGAGGGAGGAAATGGGGGCAATAGTCCAGGCAAGTGAATCCAAAAGGAGGCTTTGAGGATGACCCAGAAGTTCCTTAGTGGCTCCTCCAAGTGGGAGGGAGGCTGAGTCACCCGGGGCAGCAGTGACCCATGCAGGGGACCCTGGACTACTACCCTCACCCCTGCTGGCCTCTCTCTGGGGCCGCAGAAAGCAGATGCTGCAGAACATCATTCTCATCTGAGAGATGAAGAAACTGAGGTTCAGAGTGAGCCCCATCTGCTCAAGGGCTCATATCCCTGAATCAAGGGGGACTGGTCCATTCACTTGGGGGGTTTCCTCCCTGGGTAGTGAGAGCATCAGGGTTTTAGCTGAAGCTAGGGCCACTTAACACCTCATCAGGGATGAGAGTGGCTGTGTAAGGCTGTGACCGCCCCTGCCTGACCCCGCGGGACCCTTTCTCTGGGTCCCTGCCTCTGAGTTCCCTGGACCCACCACGTCGCCCTGGACTGGGGCCTTCCCTCTGAGTCTCAGTTTCCTCATCTGTAAAGTGGGGACGTGGCCCTTGCTCTTGGGGTGGGGGTGAGATGGGGTGAGGGAGGCACCTCGTGTGAGAGTAGGGGGCCTGCTGGCTGGCATGCAGCAGATCCCTGGTCCAGCTCGCCTCACCTAGGACCTGCCCCTGTCACCCCACCCCACACTCACCCCAGGAGGGCCCTGGAGAGTGGCTGACGCTGGACTCTCAGGTCATCATGGCGGACAGTGAGATCTGCGGCACCAAGGACCCCACCTTCCACCGCATCCTCCTTGACACCCGCTTCGAGCTCCCCTTAGGTAAGGGGGGGCGCAGGACGCCCTCCAAGTCCCAGGAGAGTGGCTAGGCTTGAGTGGGTCCAGATGACGCTCCCTGCCCAGGATGAGGTGTCCTCTCCCCAGAGGAGTTTCCAGGAGGCAGCGAGTCAGCAGACACGCGCCTGCCATATGCAGAGCACGCCCGGCTCCTGCGGTGCCAACGGGCAGCAGATGCCGCTCGGCAGGCAGGGCTCAGGTCTGAGCTGTCCTGGCTGGTCCTCGGTGAGGTCTTAGGCTGCGGGGGTGAGCTGGGGACAGGAGGAGAGACAGAGAGACAGAGACAGGCAGAGAAGCCGAGAGAGCCCTGTAGAGACAACAGAGGAGGAGACACGGGAGGCCTCCCTTCCTTCCCGGAAGCAGTTCGCTTCTCTCCACGTCAGCCTTCTGACAACTCATGGCTCCCCGGCCTTGGGACGCCAGGATGCATGCACTTGCCCGTCCTCTGCCATCCCCAAGGCGGCTCTGGAGTGGGGGCAGTTGGGGCGCCCCTGGTCCTGCCCTGTCCCCCCACCACGGCGCCCAGCCTGTGGGCCTGCGGGATGCACTGGGTGGAGGCAGAGGGCAGGCTCCCAGCCGGGGCTGTGCTTCCAGACATTCCTGAGGAGGAGGCGCGCTACTGGGCCAAGAAGTTGGAGCAGCTGAACGCCCTGCGGGACCAGGACGAGGTGGGCGTGGGGGACTTTGCTCCTGTGTCTGTCTCTCCGTGTCTCCCCGTGTCCTCTGCTCTGCTTTTCTCTCTGCCTGTCTTCCCTTCTGTCTGTGTCTCTAACTCTTTGTAACCTGACTACATCAGCAACCCATGTGGTCCAGTCTCAAACCACGATGTCACCAAGGAACAGACAGTCCCTCAACGATGTAATGATTTCAGTCGACTCAAGTCCTGCGTTTGCCAAAATCCCCTCCAGGGGAGGCAGGGCCTGGGCAGGCCTCACACCCCTCCACTCCTCGAGTCACACCTTCAGACCTTTGGGAGAGCTCTCCTCCCCCAGCAGCTCGAGCCCCTCACCTCTGCTTTTGGCTGCCTCCCCCTTCTTCTCGGGTTGGGCTGACACAGTGCAAAGGCCCCGTGTGGCCCAGCAGGCTGTCTGCAGGGGGCCGGGAGGAAACAACAGGCTAGCCGAGGCGGCTCTGGGGGCAGCACCCACACGACGATGACTGCTGGCCGACCTCACCCGCCATCGTCTTCTCCCTTCAGCCCCCTGCCCTCAGCTGCCTCTCTCCTCTCTGCTTCTTTCCCTCATCTGTGCCTCTTTTTCCTTTTTCTGTCTCTGTTTCTCACTATTTGCATGTCTGTGTCTCCCTCTGTCTTCCTCTTTCTCTGGGGACGCCTGCATCCTTCTTCTCCAGAGGGAGGGGATTGGGGAGGAGGAGGGACTCAGGAGGGGGCAGAGCAGAGGACCGTGCTGGTCCCCTGGCGTCTGGCCTCCCCTGAGAGGAGCCTCCCTCCCTCCCTCCTCCTCAGTATTCGTTCCAAGACGAACAAGACAAGCCTCTCCCCGTGCCCAGCAACCAGTGCTGTAAGTACCGCTCAATCCTGCCCTGGGCATCGGCTGACCCGCTCCCTTCCCCGACACCATGCCTGTCCTGTCCCACGGGTCACTGCCCTCCAGGCACATGGGGCCCACGAGTGCACAGCATCTGCTCACGGTGGGGTGGAAAGAAGAAGAGATGGGGGACTTGGGGTTGAGTCCTGCCGTGCTGTGTGGCCCCAGGCATGCGGGGGCCCTCTCGGATGCTTAGAGCCCCTCTCTTTGGAATGGGGTGGCTGACAGCCCCTGCTCTCAGGGGCCCGGGCCGTCTGGAGGCTGGGAAAACACTTCACAGAGTCCTCAGCTCCTGTAAGAGGGCCTGCAGGAGACACACTTTCCTGGGGCCGACACAGACCCCCAAGCAGCCCAGAGGCCGATGGCACAGATGACACCGGCAGGCAGTGCCACCGGCTCCCGGGCCATAGGCGCCTGCGCGATGGACAAAGGCTGTTCAGTCCACCGGCTTTCTTAGATGAAGAAACTGAGGCCCAAGAGGAGAAGCGGCTTGCCCAAGGCCACACCCCGGGCAGGAGGCAGAGCCAAGATTTGCACGCAGGTCTGAGGGACTCCGAGCTGGTTTCTCTCCCCACTGCACCACCTCTAGTAATGGCGATGGTGACCATGTTCCTCCGCCTGCCACCCCACCACCCAGCCTGCAGTTTCCCAGAGCACTTCTCCTTGGCCCTGTGGACGCCCAGACGCACCCAGGCCGGGGAGGCGTCTCTCTTAAAAGCGCCCTCGAGTCCCCCAGAGTGGGGAGGACGTGGCAGGTCACACAGCTCAGGGCCGGACCCCCGCTCAGGACGTGTCGCCCCACCCCAGCCCTTCAGCTCTTTCTCCTCTCCCAGCTGCTGCCCCCTCCTCCTTTCCTCCTCTCGCAGCCTCCCCTGTGCCCGCTGCCCTCCTGCCACATGCCCAGGCCGGTGATGATGGAGCCTGGGTGCAAGCTGGGGGCCGCACTCGGGGACTCAGTTCCTGCACCAACTTGCGATGTGACACTGAGGCAGCCCCCGGCTGCCCCGCCAGGCGAGGGGCCGTCGCTGCCCGGCAGGAGTCACGAGCCCTCCGCAGGGAATGGGGCCGTTGCAGGGCTGCAGTGGGGCAGGGCCAGGCATGTGGGCCAGGAGTGGAAGGCGGAGGACCCGGGCTGGTGGGCTCAGGGCGGGCTGCTCTGATTCGGGAGTGGAGACCCGCCAGCCAGCATTTACCCCAAGTCCTCTAGGGAGATTTCTTCACCCCCCTTTCAAGGAAGAGGCAGCCAAGGGTCAGAGGCGTCAGGCTTCTAGTCCACGGTGTTTTTCCAAGATGCCAGTGCTGGGAATGAGAGGCGAAGATGTGGTTCTCTGATGCTCAGAGGCTGTGTGACTTTAGGCTGCTCACTCCACCTCTCTGAGCCCTGTTTCCTCACCTGTAAAATGAACAGAATGATAAAACCCCACCCAACAGGGGTTTCAAAATTTAGAATTTCTGGTTCAGTGTTTCTTTCCTTATCCACGGGTGGGGGAGGGAAGGCGTGGGTAATGCTGACCCCACACTTCAGAACTGGAAAACCCTGCACCTAAATGTCCCATTGTTACTTCCTGGCTGGGCCTGTGGCCTCATGCAAAACAACAGGGCCATTTTGCCTTCCTCCCAAGGTGGCGAAGGCAGACATGACAAATGTCAGCAGTACAGTGACGCCCTGAGAACATGCTCTGGGCACGAGGGGCTTGGGGTCGTGGGGTGGGAGGAGGAGCTGGGGAGAATGAGGGGGATGGGGGAGCCCCCTAGGGTCCCCCCCACTGCCTGCTCTCTTTTATTGTCTCTGCCCCTTCTCTTTTTAGGCAACTGGAATTATTTTGGCTGGGGTGAGCAGCAGAGTAAGTACCCACCCGATGTTCTGGGAGGCCATGGGGAAGTGGGTGCCGTGGTGACCCTGAGGCCCCGCCCCGCCGTGCAGGGGAGCAGGGAGCCTGCGGCTGGCACATGCTGCCCAGAGGACTGGCAGGACCCCTGTCGTGCCTTCCTGCCCCCGGCCACTCACATCCGTCCTGGGGGTTCCGCTCTGTCTGGTGGGGGGTGGGTACCACCACTGGGGGGGGGTCAGCTGGGAGGAGTGGGCACTGAGACAGCCCAGCCTCCTCCACCGGGCTGGTGACCCCCCCCCATGTGTAACCTCATCACCTCTCCTAGGGCTCCGTCCTCTTTTGTCTTCCCACCTTCCTCCTCCCCCTGGAAACGGGCCCCAGTGTCACTCAGAGGTGATAGGGCAAGGGTCTCAGAGCAGCTGGGGAGGGACCCCAGGCAGACGTCATTCCTGAGACCTCAGGCCCCCTCACACACGCCCCTTCCTCCAATCTGCCCCCAGGGGACGGGGACAAGCCGGCCCCCATGTTGGATGCCCCTTTTTCTCTCTAAAGAATAGCTCCCTTTCCCGGACGTCCTGCCCCTTCTGGAGAAATCCAGTCCTCTGGTCTGAGCAGGAATCGGCCCCTCCCCTCCCCTCCTCCACCAGCTGGGGCTCCTCCTGCTCACCGGCTCGATGGACCAGCTCCCACTGCCCTCCCTCCAGGACCGGGGAAACTGCTGACAAATACATTCATTGACCCAAAACCGTTTGTCAAAAACAAGTCAGACAGAAACCGCTTGGTGTTCGGCAGACAAGAAGACTCGCTAACAACCGGTTTGCCACAAACAAACAATACGGTCAGAAACAAAGAGGCTTTTGGTTAAAACCAATTTGGCAAAAGCTGATAATTGGGTCAAGAAGAGCAAAGACGAGTGGGTCCAAAGCAGACCATTCTGTCAACACGACTGGCTGAGAACGACTTCGCCAGGAGCAGCAGTTTGGTCAAAAATTATCTGATAACAAGTAGAGTCTGGAAAAAAGCAAAAAGAATCCAATAGAAAGCAGTTTGTCCCCAAAACAGACAATGTGTCAGAAAATCATGAATTTGGTGAAGGCGCACACAGCCCCGTGCGATTTCATTGGCGACATCATAGCCCAGTTGAGGGCAGTTTGGTAGAAAGAAGGCCGATTTGGCTAAAGACGATAAAAAGACCGCCACGTGGAAAACGAGTCGGTCAGAGACGCAGTTTGGTGACATTGACCAATAGTCGCGAGTTTCGTGGGGGACGGCCCAGGTGTCAGAGCCGCGGCTTCAGGCCTTCACAGCACCGCAGTGTCGCCCGTTGCCACAAATCTGAGTCGTGGAAATTCGCATCTGCCTGTGACGCCAGCGCCGCCGAGGCGCCCAGGGTGTCAGACTGCCGTCGTGCGGGGCAGGGGCCGGCAAAGCTTGTGGTCACAGTGGCCCAAGTCAAACGAGGTGGCGGGAAGCCAGGGCGCCTGGCGGGGCCGGCGCTGCAGGTTGGAGTGAGTCGAACATTGTCCTGAAGGCAAGATGACTGAAGAAATGCATCAGATAGCTTTCTACGTGAAGTGTGAAATTAATTTTTAACAGTTTACCACATTAGAAAAATTTGGACTTATTTTTTGAATAGATAGAAACAGACTCTATTAGCTGAAAAAGGAGAAGGTTAAAACAGTAGAGCAAAAAGAATATGCAAACACCAGAGAAATGAGCAAACATACTTTAAAGGCATAAAAAGGTATAAGCCACCCCCTTGAGGTTTAAAATCACAGCAAGTTAAGCCCGCGGCCGGGCACACCAGGGGCCGGGCACACCAGGGGCCGCCCAACCAGCAGTTAATTTTGTTTAGTTTTGTTTGCAGCCCAAGTGTTGCTTTCTAGATAAAGGGCGTCTCTCCCGTCCCACCACATTAGCATCCTTCAACGCTGTTCTCTTTTTATTAAGAAGGGAAACCTGTTTTCTATTTACTAAGGAAACCAAACCAAGCTAAAACATCTTCTAATTCTTAGTAAACGTTTGGAATTCGGCAAGCCCACTCCATTCCATTTAGCAATAGATTCTGGGTGTGTGGTGGCCTCGTCAGTCTTAGAATCTAATCCTTTGTGAGGGAGATGGCCCCTTGTCACAGCCCCTTCTTCATTCCTGCACTTTGAGTTCAGTTCCGGGGTCTCCATCCTTGGACGTAAGAAATCTCTGAGGGCCAAAGGGTGTTTATACTCCAACTTGTCCTCCCGATCTCCCTCCAGCTTCCCCCAGAGTGTTTGCCTGACTTCTGTTATGGGAAGTTCACTGCCTGATGGAAAAACTCATTTTGTTTTCAGAGAGCCTGAAATTTAGCAAAGTCTGTTGTCACAGTTGAGCTGAAGGACACCCTCCAATTTGTCCCTGTCCACCTCACATTGTAGGACCTACCCTGGACTCCAGACTCTAGATCTAATATGACCCACATGAGGCAAAGCCGGATTATCACCTCCCCTATTCTAAAGCCTATACCTCTCTTAACATGACCCAAGATCCTTCATTCATTCTGGTAAAGATTCCTCTTCTTGGGTTAGCAGCCAGTGAAGACCCCCTAAGTCTGAGAGACTGCATTGGCCTTCATTGTGTGCTCTCTCTCTCTCTTCCCTCCTCATTGTCTCCCCTCACCTCCTCTCTCTTCCAGATGATGACCCTGACAGTGCTGTGGATGATCGGGACAGTGACTACCGCAGCGAGACAAGCAACAGCATCCCGCCACCCTATTACACGACATCCCAGCCCAATGCCTCGGTCCACCAGTATTCTGTCCGCCCACCGCCCCTGGGGTCCCGGGAATCCTACAGTGACTCCATGCACAGTTACGAGGAGTTCTCTGAGCCGCGGGCCCTCAGGTAGCCACCACAGGGCGAGGGATGCTCGTGTGTGTGTGTGTGCGCGCGTGTGTGTGCCCGTGTCCTGTTCTGGCTCCTGGAGTGAGGGAGGGGGAGTGGAGGGAAGTGGGGCTCAGAAGGCAGCGCCTACGCTTCTTGTAGAAACAGGGCCCTGTCTTTACCCAAATCTTGCGTGAGGACGCCATGAGCTTGACACAAGGGAGTCCGCTTTGGCTGAAGAAAGAGGGGAGTCTGGAGGCCCCTGAGAGGTTCCCCTGAAGTACGGGGGCGCCTTGCATTCCCTTTAAGAGGCGCTGGTCCCTGTGTCCTCTCCAATGGGGGCGGGGGGGGGGGGGGGGGAGATGAGCGTCAGTGGGGGCTGGGTGTGGGAAGAAAGACTGCCAGCGAGGCTGGCCGGCGGTCCCAGGGCGGTCCTGCGCAGCCCTCCTGGTGGCCCTGCCCCTGAGTCCTGACCACAGGCATGGGCTCCGTGACTGGGGAGCTGCCCCGCTCGGTCCAGCCACTGTCACCACTCCTCTGAAAGTGGGCCGTCCCTAGACCTGCCCGGGAGCGGGGCCCCTGGCTGGCGTGGGCCATGGCCCTGCCCCATGCAGCGTGCTGGTCCCTGAGCCTGTGAGGCTGAAACTTGCACCTGCCACCCATCCTCACTGCCTGGACCTCCCCAGTCCTGGTTTCTAAACAGAACAGTGACAAACACGGCACTAAACCGGGTGGGGATTTGTAAAGCGCTTTGAGTGGGGCCTGGAGAGGCCACGTAGTGACTGTTAGGCCAACAGCACAGGTAACAGGACTCGAGCTAACTGGGTGTCCGGCGCTGGTCCAGCCCCTTCCCTTCATCATCTCACTTCATCCTCTGGGTGGGAAGGTTAGTGGACCCATTTGACAGATGGGGAATCAAAGCACAGACAAGGCAAGTCACTTGCCTGCTGTCACCCACCTGGTAAATCATTGTAAAGACTGGTGTTTATGGTGAACCAACTGGGTACCGACGAGTGGCTTGCTGATTTTTGTCATCGGTCTTCTTCCAAAATGTTTGTTCCCCAAAGAATACATTTCCTCCATTAAGCGGTGGGGAGGGGCAGGAAGGCTTCCGGGAGGCATGTGCCTGGGGGTGGCCCTTGAAGGATTAGTGTGGCAGCTGGCGGAGCAGGGGGAGTTCAGGCAGAGGAAACAGCTCAGCTAAAGCCTGGAGGGGGGCGCCGACCGCGCAGGAGGGCCCTGGCGGCTGCCTTGAGGGCACGGTGACCAGGGGCAGCGTCTGAGCTGGACCCCAAATGTCAGAGCCAGCGTGGGAGGAGTCTCATGACTGCCAGGTCCGCCCCGCGCGGCCCTGGGCAATTCACGTGGCACCTGAGGACACGGGGGGGGGGGCGTGTCCAGGCCTGCGTGGGGTCTCGGTCCTGGGTTCCCCTCGCTCCCGAGGCCCCGGAATGTGCTGGGGTGGACGTCAGGGTATTTGCCCGCGGACGGAGCTTGGAGTCCTTTACAGCCGAATAGCACCTGCTGCCGCCCCACCGCTGCTCTCTGTGAGGGTCAGGGCCGGCCCTACAAGCCATTAGCCATGTGCAAACTAGCAAACAGGACTAGAGGGAGGAGCCCCCACTGTGATTCCTGTGGCATCGCTGGGGCCAGCCAGGGAAGAGAGTCTCAGTCCCTGAGAGTGGAGGAAGTATGTAAGACAAGGAATGCTGTTTGTTGACTGACTAAATGATTAGAAGGGAGATGAGTGGTGGCCCATGGGTCATGCTGCCTGCCCTCCTTCCTCGAGGGGATTTGGCAAACGCAGAACTTGGGTGGAATGAAATCATTATGTCGTTGGTGGACCGTATGCTCCTTGGTGCCATCATGGCTTCGAGACTGCACCACACGGGTCTCTGACTGGGTCGGATCGCAAAGCATTAGAGATACAGAGGGAAAACGGCGGGCAGAAAGAGAAACTGAGCCATCTTTCTTCCTGGTCATGTCGGGTGTGATCCAGGGCACATATAAGGAGCAGATAACAGGGAGGGAGAGGGCTTGACCTGGCCGGACAGTGGAGGAGAGCCCTTCAAAGAAGTGTCGTTTCAATGGGCACTGAAGGATTTTGCTGGATGAAGCAGATGAGGAAGGGTGTTCCTGGCCAAGGGCACTGCAAGTGCAAAGGCCCAGAGGCGGTGGGTAGGTGGGCACAGGTGTAGGTGTTGGAGGAACAGCAAGGAGGCCGAGGTGGCTGGAGCAGGGGGACAGGAGTCGGGGGTGGGGTTGGAGGGTTTGGGCCACACTGGGGAGCAGGGCACGCCTCCGGTTTTGTTCCAAGGGCTCTGGGAGCCATGGTAGAGCTTGAAACGGGAGGAATATGATTGGGTTTACGATTCAAAGAAGCCCCTCTGCTGCTTCCACAGGAAACAGGGCCTGTCCGGGATGGGGGCGGACATGGACAGCATCTAGTGCAGATGGAGGCCTGGACTCGGGTGGGACCCAGGGTGCAAGGAAGTGGGTGCGTTTTGCATCTGTCTGTGAGGTGGAGCCAAGGGCGCCCCCCACAGCTGGGCTGTGAATGAGGCTGAGGTGAGGAGCGGAGGCGAGGAGGCTCGGCTCCCTGGTGAAGGCGGGACTCAGCAGTGGGAGGAGCAGGTCCATGTGGGGGGACATCAAGAGCCAGGCGCAGCTATGTTCAAGTTTCAGGAGCACTAGGTCTCCAAGGGGGCCATGGCAAGGACACTGATTCGAGTTCCCCGTCATGTGGGCGGAGCCTCCACAGTGCCTGGACAGGAGTGGCACACAGTAGGTCATCGATGATCACTAATGTCATCCATCTAGTTTTACTGCCTGCCCTCTCAGGGTAAATGCCACGAGGGCGGGGATTTTTGTCTCTTTTGTTCATGGCTGTGTTTCCCTGGTGCCTAGAGCGGGAGCTGGTGCACAGTAGTGCTCAACCAGTGCTGAGCGAATGGCTGGGTGATGGAACCTGTGTGGCAGGGGCTCGGGTGGGCAGCAGCTCTGAACCCTGGCCCCTGAGGCCTGACCTGTCCTCACAGCCCCACGGGCAGCAGCCACTACGCCTCCTCCGGGGAGCTGAGCCAGGGCAGCTCGCAGCTGAGCGAGGACTTCGAGCCGGACGAGCAGAGCCTGCAGGGCTCCGAGCTGGAGGACGAGCGGGACCGCGACTCCTACCACTCCTGCCACAGCTCGGTCAGCTACCACAAGGACTCGCCGCGCTGGGACCAGGACGAGGAGGAGCTGGAGGAGGAGCTGGAGGAGGAGCTGGAGGACTTCCTGGAGGAGGAGGAGGAGCTGCCTGAGGATGAGGAGGAGTTGGAGGAGGAGGAGGAGGTGCCCGACGACATCGGTGGCTATGCCCAGCGTGAGGAGGTGGCTGTGGCTGAGCCCAAAGACTTCAAGCGTGTCAGCCTCCCACCGGCCGCCCCCAAGAAGGAGGACAAGGCCCTGGCTGTTCCTACTGAGGGCCCTGACATGGCCAAGGCAGCCCCTGAGTCAGCTGTGTCCAAGGAGGGGCCCACAGCTGAGCGGGTGCCAGAACCTGAGCCCCCCAAGGCTGAGGAGAGGTAACGGGAGGGGCTGAAGGCTGTCACAAGGTCGTGGAGTCACTGGGGTGGCAACAGGGCCAGCGTGGGCCTGGGGGGTGGGGGAGGCTGTCCCAGGGTCACGGGTTTATTGAAAGGATCAGAAGTGATGGGAAGGTGGGAAAAGTCAAAAGGGGTTCACTGGGGTCCGAGGGGCTCAGGTGGGGTCATGAAGGGATCTTAGGGGTGTGAGGAGCCGAGGCCACAAGAGCATGGGAAAGACCCTGGGCAAATAGGATTACAAAGGGACAGAGGGGCCAGGAGGGTGGAAAGGGGAGCCGGGGACCCAAAGGTGTCAGAGAGGTGATGGGCATGTGGGAAGGGGGCAGTGGCACCAAGGCCACTCAGAGCGGGCACAGGCGGGGCATCCTGACTCTGAAGGGACAGGGAGCCCACGGAGGGCCCGGCATCGCTCGCAGGGTGCTGCTCAAGGAGAGCCTGCCCTGGAGCCTCATGAAACTCCTCGCCTCAGTTTCAGGCCACGAGAGGATCAGGAAGGCCAGGAAGGTCAGGACTCCATGTCCAGGGCCAAGGCCAACTGGCTGCGAGCCTTCAACAAAGTGCGGCTGCAGCTGCAGGAGGTGAGCGAAAGCAGCGCCAGCCCACCCCACCCTGGCCGTGCCCAATGCCCCGCCACGCCCACGGCAGCCGAGCCACGCCCACAGCAGCCGGGCCACGCCCACCTCTCCTTTCCGCCCACGCCCCACCTACTCTGGCTTTTCACTAGCCTCGCCCATGCCAGCCTGACCATGCCCACTTCCCCACCCTACCCATCTTGCCTATGCCCCCATACATTTGGTCCTTCCTTGGCGCCCCCCACACCAGCCTCTCTACACACCCCCGGCCTGGCCCTTCCTTAGCCCCAACCGTGCCTACCCTGGTCGCCTGCCCTACCATTCCTGGCCCAGCCCCTGTCCCATCTGACCCCTCCTTGGCCCCACCAGCACCCTGACCCCACCGTGCCCAAAGAAGCCCTTCCTCGGCCTCACTCGTGCCTGCTTGCTCTACCCGAAACTAGCTGGCCCACCAAGGCCCCGCCCAACCTCCCCTGCCCAGCCTGGGGTTTCTTCCTGGGGAAGGAGGAGAGGTGAGCTGGAACCTGGAGCGGAAGTCAAGCTGAGGTCATGGCTATACCCATGTCAGGGGTCAAGTTCATGAACAGAGATAGAGATTAGGGATAGGGATGTAGGTCAGGGTCAGGGCAGCAGTCAGAGATCAGAGGTCAGGGTTAAAACTGGTGTTGGGGAAGAAGTCAGTGCTTGGGGTCGCAGTGTGGTCAGCGTCAGGGCTGAGAAGGGTCTGAGGTCTGGTCAGTATCGGAAAAGGAATTAGGTGAAAGAGAGACTTGGCCTCAGGGTCAGAGTGACTGTCCAGATGGGCAGTAGGAGTGAGGCCGTTCACTTCTTCCTCCATTCAGCCTGCTCTGAGCTGGGGACAAAGCCGTGTCACCATCCAGGATGACCTTCCAAACTGGGGTGAGGCCAGCAGGAGGAGATCCTAAACAGACGCCCAGAGTCTTAGGCCATCAACCATCAGAGCCACAGAGTTTTCCAATCAAATTTCTTCTTAGTTGTAAAATAGCATTTTTTTGACTAAGCAATACAATCTCATGGTTCTCAATTTGAAAGGCAGAAAAGGGTGTACAGCAAAGTCAACTGAATAACTCTCAGTGTCAGCAAATTAAATGAAAAAATAGGAGCTACCCTTGTAATGCAACCAGTGACACGACAAGAAAAAGAAACATGAGCAGGAGCTCTGGGTTTCACAGAAGGGGCATAAAACTGTTCCAAGCAATCAGGAAAACTTCCTGGAGGAGGTGACACTTAAGGAGAAGGGATATCCAACATACTTTAACAATATTTCAGAAGCGAGTCCTGGATCCTCCTCACCCCACCCCCACCATGCCGCCCTTTAGCTGCAAGGGAGGTGGGGGGTGTTGACCCTGGGTCTACACTGAGACCTGAATGATAAGTGGAGGCTGGTCAGGTGCAGGTTGGAGGGCATACAAACAGGTGGCACAGCTCTGTCAAAGGCCCTGGGGCACAAGATCAGATGAGCCAGGGAAGCTGAAGGGAGTTTAGAGAATGACGGAATCGTGAGAGTGTTTGACCAGCTCTGGAGAATCCTAGGGCTGTGGAGCATGAGCTGCTGTGGGAGATGACACTAACGAATCCCCAGGTGTGACAGACAGGAGGCCAAGCCCGCTGAGGTTGGTGGCAGAGAGCATCTCCTCTCTCCCCATCTTACAGATGGACAGATGGAGGCCCAGAGAAAGCCAGTGAGCTCCCTAAGGACACACAGTGAGGACTAGGCCCTGGGCCTTCTGACTCCCAGGCCAAGGGGAGACAGAAGTGGGTTTGGTGCCTGCCCCACCCTGGGAAGGGGCCGCCACACTGACCATGTCTGTGTGTGTCCTGCAGGCCCGGGGAGAAGGAGAGATGTCCAAATCGCTGTGGTTCAAGGGCGGGTGAGTAACGGAGCTGCGGGGCGGGAGGAAGGTGTGAACCCAGAGCCCGGTGGCGGGTGCGCACAGAGCCTCAGGCCGGGGAGGGCTGGGAGAGGCTCCATTTAGACAGGGCCCGGGCTGACAGCATGGGTGACATCAGGTGGGCGCCGTCACAGGGCACTCAGGCGGGGCAGGAGCCCGAGATAGTAACATGTAGGATGCTCCCACAAACTCTTGGGGTCACTGCCCCTAGTTTACAGATCGGGAAACTGAGTCCGGAGAGGTCCTTGCCTTTTCCCAGTCACTCACGTGTTTCAAAGCCACTTCCCCCTGGAAATCAGTGTGAGCTAGAGGAGAAACCCATTCCTGCATGTACACCTGTGTCCCTGGAGGGCGCTTCCTCCTTCCATGCTGCTCATAACTCTCGGATTGTCGCCAGGTTGCTGCCTCTTTCATTGACACCAGTCCTTTGGTCTTAAATGGGGCGTTTTGTCTTATCTAACTTCTTTAGTTACTCATTTTCAGGTTTGTTTTTTTTTTCAGAATTTGGGTGGTGAGTTTAGAAGATGCAAAAGATATTTTTCAGTGACACTACTGTTTTAAAATAGCAGCAGAAGAGTGACCTCTTTCTGTTGTTCGTCCTCTGCAAACGGGCAGGGAGATGGAGCCCTGACCCCGGAGGAGCAGGGGTCCTGGGAGGGGAGCCTTGAGGCGAGGCCGCCCTGGGCCTTCCTGTGACACGCTTTCTGGAGGAGGCGCTCAGGCATCCCTTCCAGCATCCCTTGCTGCCAGGCATCTCTCTCTCTCCCTCTCCCCCTCTCTCTCCCTCCCTCTCTCCCCTTCCCCCTCCCCCCCCCCTCAGTGGCCAGTGGAGCCTTCTGGTGAGGAGGCACACCAGAAGACTCTGGATGAGTGCAGCTCTCAGGAAAGGGGGCTTGGACAGGCCCCCGTGGCATCGCCCCGGTGCTCATTTTCACATTCACCAGTTACGGCAAAGCTGCCAAGTGGCGGCAGCAGAAACGATTTCCAGTTATCTCCTTCCCACGGGCTCTGAAGTCGCTCCTTCCAGAATAGATTTTAAACACACACGTGTATTTGCAATCTTGAGCATAAAAAAAGCTTTCATTGATATGTTAGGACATTATTTAGATTTGCCTTAACTCAAATTTTCATTAAACGTGAGCAACGGCATCATCTCCCATTTCCCAGATGAGGAAGTTGAGGCCCAGGGTCTTGGTTTCCTAGGGCTCCTGTCACAAACTACCACAAACAGGGGGCTTCAAACGACAGGAACTTCTCTCACTGTTCTGGGGGCCAGAAGTCCAAAGCCCGGCGTGGGCGGCGCCGCCTCTGATGCCTGAGGGCGAATCCTTCCTTGCCTTCCTAGCCTCCGGGAGTTGCCTGCGACCCTGGGTACTCCTTGGCTTGTAGACGCGGCACTCCAGTCCCTGCCCTGTCACATGCCCGTCTTTCTTCTATAAAGGCACCAGTCCTGTTGGATTGGGCCCATCCCACTAGGACCTCATCTTAGCTAATTACATCTGCAACCCTCCGATTTTCAAACAAGGTTGCTTTCTGAGGTAATGAGGGTTAGGACTTCAGTGTATCTTTTTGGGGGACACAACTCAACTCTTAACACCCTGGGAGATCAATTGTCCTGCCCAGGCCTCAGATGGTGTCTGTTGGAGGAAGGGGACTTTCCTGGGCCCTTGATGCCCTGTGTGTGTCTTGCAGCCCTGGCGGTGGTCTCATCATCATTGACAGCATGCCAGACATCCGCAAGAGGAAGCCCATCCCCCTCGTGAGTGATCTGGTGAGTGCCTGTGCCCTCCTCTCCCCCAGCAGAGCAGGCCTGCCACAAGCAGTGCTCAACCTGTACAACTGCCCATGGCGGACCTTGGGCTGGGGGCTGGCAAGGCATTCTCTGGGACTAACGTAATCTAATTTCTACCCTGCGTGCTGCATGGACACTTCAGGCCATGGTGAGTGATGGTGACCTGGCCCCAGAGCCTCCTCCCCAGACTCCTGCACTGAGCTCTTCCAACTGGCCCCAACCCATGGGTTCTCGGGAGTGAACCTTTCCACATCCTACAGTTCATGGGTGGGGAAGAGAGCAGGTGACTCCCCACTTTGGTTTATGGTGTGGCTGGTGGTTCTGCTCTGTAGCTGGTGACCGCAGCCAAGCGTGGCTCCAGAGTCTGGTCCATGATGGTGGGGGAGGGGTGAGTCAGGGGTGTGGGGCTGCTCACACCTTCCAGGGTCCCTTCTAACCTGGAGCCTCTGTCACTTCCCAATTCTTCACTGGTTCTCCCGCTGCTGTGACTTGTTTCCTATTCGTGGCTGTGGCTTGATTCTGTGGCTGGTGGCCCCAAACCCTGGCTGTGGATTCTGCTCTCGGTGACAACCCCATGGCTGTCAATCAACTTCTGTGACTCCCTCGGTGACTCGCCTGCCCTAGTCCCTGGTCCAGTCCAGAAAAGCAGGCATCACCTCTGCCTTGGCCTCCAGCACTTTGAACAACGAGGAGCTGGTGCGTCGGGCCCTCCTCCTCCCCCGGTTGGGCGGTGGGCTGGGGGCTGGGGGCTCCTGGAGGAAGAGGAGGAGGGTATGGCAGAGACAGGTATTCCTGGCTCTCCACAATTGGATGACGCAGCACCCAGCAAGCACAGACCGTGCGCCGAACCCAGGGATTCCGACAGACAGCGTGGGGCTGGGGAAGGACTGGGCCTTTACTGTACTCAGACCTGGGTGAGGGCCGGCAGGACAGTGTCGGCGGGTTAGGGCCCCGCGCCCCATGCCGCACGCCCTCCCTCCCCGCAGAAAAACCACGTTTACAAGAAGACCCTGCAAGCCTTAATCTACCCCATCTCGTGCACGACGCCGCACAACTTCGAGGTGTGGACGGCCACCACGCCCACCTACTGCTACGAGTGTGAGGGGCTGCTGTGGGGCATCGCGCGGCAGGGCATGCGCTGCACCGAGTGCGGCGTCAAGTGCCACGAGAAGTGCCAGGACCTGCTCAACGCAGACTGCTTGCAGCGTGAGCAAGCGCGGGGCGCGGGGAGCGGGACTGGAGCCGGCTGGGTGTGGGTAGGGGGCGGGGCATCGGAGATAGGCGAGGCTTTGTGGAGTGGGCGGGGCTGGACGTGGGTGAGGGGCGGGGCCCCGCGGAGACGGGGCGGAGGGGCGGGGCATCGGAAATAGGCGAGGCTTTGTGGAATGGGCGGGGCGGAGGGCGGGGAGGGGAGGGGCAAACAAAGGGGTGGGGCTACGGGGCCAGACTCGGTGGGGCGAGGATTAGGGGGCCAGAGGAGGGGAAAGGAGACGTGAGACGGTCAGAGACGGGTGGGGAGGGGCTCAGAGACGAGCTACACAGTGCAAAGGGCGGGGTTAATGAGAGGCAGCAAAATGGGTTAGGGTTAGCTCAAAGAAAGGAGGGGGCTCAGAATGGGAAAGGGCTCAGTGTGGGGGAGAGGCGTCAGAGAAGGGAAGGGGTCTTGGAGGGAGGTGGGTGGGGGGACTCACGAGGACGGGTGGACTGGAGGATAGGGAATGAGGGGCTCAGGGAGGGGACGGGGATTGAAGGGTGAAAGGCCTGGTGGGAGGGGGATTGAGAGAGCAAGTAGGAAGCTGTCGCAGCTGTAGCTTTTGCGGGTGATTCACCTGAACCCCCACGGCTTAAAGTGCCCGTGGCCGCAGCCGAGGAAGCTGTGGAGTGGGAGCGGGAGTTCTCACTTGGGTGAGGGAGTGCGCTCTGGACAGTGAGGGGCGTCTGCGTCCGTAGGGGCGGCGGAGAAGAGCTCCAAGCACGGGGCGGAGGACCGGACGCAGAACATCATCATGGTGCTCAAGGACCGCATGAAGATCCGGGAGCGCAACAAGCCCGAGATCTTCGAGCTCATCCAGGAGATCTTCGCGGTGACCAAGACCACGCACACGCAGCAGATGAAGGCGGTCAAGCAGAGCGTGCTGGACGGCACGTCCAAGTGGTCGGCCAAAATCAGCATCACCGGTGAGGCCGCGGGGCGCCGGGGTGGCCACGGAGTCCCTTCTCCTTAGCCCCCTGTGCCCCCTCCCGCGCCCCTTCTTCCCTTTCGCTGCGTGTACTTGAGCATGTCTATGTCTTCCCCACGTCCATGTGTGTGTGCATTTGTGCTCACGGGATGTGCAAGTATGCCTCCAAACGTGTGTGCCTGACACTCTCTCTGGGTGCGTCTTGGTGGGTGCCCCCCAGAACCAGACCCCAAGAAGAGGATTTGAGGGCAGCACAGCGTGGCAGGGAGGTGGTCCCAGGAAGCCCCAGTAGGGGGTGGAGACATGAGGCTGGGAGCAGGGAGGGAAGGAGCCCTGCAGGGGGCGCCAATGAGCAGGCGACAGCTGTTGCAGGCTGGATCCTGCTGGAGACCTTAGGGGGGCAGTGTGGAGCACACACTTGAGAATGTCCCACCCAAGGGTGGTCCTGGGGCATCTTTCCATCCTTCAGTGGCTGAGGGTTCCCTGGGTGTTAACTCTTCCTCAAGCCCAATGTGCCCGGTGGGTGTGCCCTCTGGCGCCTGTGGCCAGAACCAAGCCCTTGGTCCGTCCTGGGCATCCCTAGCAGCAGCCTGGAGCCTGTGCCAGTGACCGTTCTTGGCATGGCTTGCTCCTTGAGCCCACACTGTATCTGTCCTGTGTGTCTCCCAGTGGTCTGTGCCCAGGGCTTGCAGGCAAAGGACAAGACGGGATCCAGTGACCCCTATGTCACCGTCCAGGTGGGGAAGACCAAGAAACGGACAAAGACCATCTATGGGAACCTGAACCCCGTGTGGGAGGAGAACTTCCACTTGTAAGTGCCCGGTGGGGCCCCCGGCCCTTCGTGTGGAGCTCCCTGCTGTGGTAGCTGAAGGGGGCTCCTAGAGCAGCCCGTGCTGGCCGCCTGACCCCTGCCCTTGCCTCCCCTCCCCCCTGCAGTGAATGTCACAACTCCTCTGACCGAATCAAGGTGCGCGTTTGGGATGAGGATGATGACATCAAATCCCGAGTGAAGCAGCGGTTCAAGAGGGAATCTGACGACTTCCTGGGGCAGACCATCATCGAGGTGCGGACACTCAGCGGCGAGATGGACGTGTGGTACAACCTGGGTGAGTGAGGGTGGGGTTCTGCAGGGGGGTGGGCCCCAGGGAGCCAGCCAAAGTGGGGAACAAGGCTGGAGGGGAGAGACTCAGTGTCAGGAGTGGTCTAGGAGCCCAATCTGATGGAGGAGGCAGGGTCTTTGGGCTCAGTCTGATGGCGGCAGGAAGCACCCAGCCGGAGAGAGTGAGCAGAGCCCAGGAACCTCTTAGTTCAGTTTGGGACGGTGAGGGAGGGACAGAATCTGCACATCCCAGTCTTATGGCAGAGACAGGAAGCAAGACCTGGGGATCCTAGTCTGAGGAGAGAGGCACTGCCCCAGGGATCCAATCTAAGAAGGAAGATTGAACTTGGAGAATCCAGTCTGAAGGAGGAGGTATAGTTTGGGAATCCTAATCTGAGAGGGGAGCTACAGAGCCAAGAACCCTATCTAAGAAGCTGAGCAGCATCTGTGAGCCCAATCTGATGGGGGAGGCAGGGTCTATAAGCCCAATCTGAGGGCGTAGGAGGAACCCAGTCTGTGAGGGGTGAGCAGAGCCCAGGAACTTCTTAGTTTGGTTGAGGAAATCTAGATATCCCATTCCGATGGGGGAGGCAGGAAGCAAGACCTGGAGATCCTAGCCTGAGGACAGAGGCACAGACTCAGGAACCCTGTCTAAGAAGATGAGTAGACTCTGGGGAGCTTGATCTGCTGGGAGAGACAGAGCCTGGAGGAGAAGCAGGCCTGGGGCTCCTAGTCTAACGAGAGAGACACTGACCTGGGAATTTCATCTGCCTGAGGAAGCAAGGTCTGGGGTCCTAGTGTGAAGGGAGAGACACGGCTGAGCATTCTAGTCTAGCAGGAGAGACACCAGCCTTGGGAGCCAACTGGCAGAGAGACAGCCAGGCCTGAATTTCAGGGGGTCCAGGAGGGCTGCAGTCATGCATGCGTTGAAACAGCCCAGGGCTGTATTGAGAAGCTCTGATGCAGCCATCCCTTTCTGCCCTGCAGACAAGCGGACTGACAAATCCGCTGTGTCGGGTGCCATCCGGCTACACATCAGTGTGGAGATCAAAGGCGAGGAGAAGGTGGCCCCCTACCATGTCCAGTACACCTGTCTGCATGAGGTGAGACCCCCCTGCCCCACCCTGCCTTCAGAGCTCAGCGTGACCTCCCACATTGCCTCCACTCGCCATTCCTGCCTGCCCCAGCTTCACCTTCCTCTTTCCAGCCACGCCATCCACACTCCCCTGGACCCCTGAGACTGTCCCACATGCTATCCTCTCTTCCTGGAAAACTCTCCGTCCATCAAGGTCCAGCTTCAGGGCCCCCTCCTTGGAAAGCCTTCTCTGACCTCCAGACAGACTCTCACTACCCAGCTCCAGGTCCTTCCATCTGTCCCAGCCCCGAACACTCAGGGTTGGGCTGTTTGTGTTTTGGTCTGTCTCTTCCAGCTGCCTGCGGGCTCCTGGAAAGAATTCAGTCTGTTGAATAAATAAATGATTGAATGGCTGAATGAGTGATGAATAGAAAGATGGACAGATTGGCAGGTGGATGTGTGGTTGAACTACTGGAAGTATAGATGAGTGGATGGGTGAATTTGGGGGTAGTTGGATAGACGGATGGGTGAGTAGATGGGTATAAAGATGGATGATGGATGATGGATGGATGGATGGATAAATTGATGGGTAGATAGATATATGAGTGGTGGATGGTTGAACCAGTGGGTGGATGAATTGTTGGATGGACAATTAGGTTGTGGGTAGCTGCATGGGATAGATGGATGTGTGGTTGAGTTATTAGATGAAAGGAGGAGTAGATAGATGAATTTTGGGGTAGTTGGGTGGGTGGGTGGGTGGATTTATGGATGGGTGGGCAGACAGGCAGTTGGACAGATGGATGGATGGATGGATGTGTGGAAGGACAGAAGGAAGGATGGGTGGATGGATGTGTGGTCGAGCTGTTGGAAGTATGGATGTGTGCATGGGTGAAATTTTTAGTAGTCAGGTAGATGGATGGATGAATTGTTGGGTGGACAGATTAATTTGTGGGTAAATGGATAGGATGGATGGATGTGTGGTTGAATTGCTAGAAGGGAGGATTACTGGATGGGTGAATTTTTGCCTAGTTGAATGGATGGGTGGCTGGGCAAGTGGATATATGGACAGACAGACAGATGGATGGGTGGGTGGGTGGGTGGATGGATGTGTGGTTGAATTAGCGGAAGGATGGATGAGTGGATAGGTGAAATTTTGGGTAGCCGGATGGATGGGTGGGTGAAAGAGTGGGTGAATGAACTAATGCACAGACAGATGAATAGATGATGTAAGCCGCACCAGACCTGGGATCTCTGGCCCCTCCTGCCCTCTTGCAGTCTCTGTGACACCTTTTCCCTTGTGGTGGCAGAACCTGTTCCACTTCGTGACGGACGTGCAGAACAATGGAGTCGTGAAGATCCCAGATGCCAAGGGCGACGATGCCTGGAAGGTTTACTACGATGAGACAGCCCAGGAGATTGTGGATGAGTTTGCCATGCGCTATGGCGTCGAGTCCATCTATCAAGCCATGACGTGAGGCTGCAGGCCGGGGTGGACATGAGGGCGAGGTGCAGGAAGCTGGGGGTGGGGGTGGGGCACCAAGTGGACACCGGCAGATCTTGGGTGGACAGACTTCTTGGGGGGAGGAGGCAGAGGGGCAGTAGGTGGGGTGGGGGTTATGTAATTCCCCTGAAGGTTAGGAAAGTGCCATTGCTGGGGGCTGGAGTGACAGGGACAAGAGGCAGAGTTAGAGGCAGAAATAGGGCAACCCAGAGAGGAGAGAGGTGAGCAGGGAGGGTGGAATCAGGCAGAGGGAAAGCAGGCAGTTCGGGGGTCAGGGGAGCCACTCATGGATGCTGTCTCGGAGGCATTCAGGGGGGATGTGGCCCACCCTGGCTGGACACCAGGCCCAGCGCCTCCTGCTCCCTCCCACCAGCCACTTTGCCTGCCTCTCCTCCAAGTACATGTGCCCCGGGGTGCCTGCCGTCATGAGCACCCTGCTCGCCAACATCAATGCCTACTACGCGCACACCACCGCCTCCACCAATGTGTCTGCCTCAGACCGCTTCGCTGCCTCCAACTTCGGGGTCAGTCCCAGGGGTCAGGGCTAGGGGATGAGGGAGAGCCCAACCCTGTGCGGGTCAGACTCTGTGTGATTCCTCGGTCCCCAGTCTGGATCTGACTTGCTGTGTGACTTTGCACCAGCCACTTGCCCTCTCTGAGCCTCAGTTTACTCCTCTGTAGAATGGAAACAGATGTTTTGAGGGTTCAGTTCAATGGTGGATGGGGTACCCTTAGTGTATAGTAAGTGCTCAGCCAACATGGCAGCCCCTTTAGCTGCTACATTTGACCCCCAAGTCCCTGCTTCCATCCATCTTCCTCCTCCTCTGCCTCCTCAGAAAGAGCGCTTTGTCAAACTCCTGGACCAGCTGCATAACTCCCTGCGGATCGACCTCTCCATGTACCGGGTGAGAAGTGCATGCATGACGACTTGCTCACCCCCCCGCACAAGTGTGTCCAGAGGAGACCACTCCCAGTGGGCGTGCATGTGGGAGGACCCATCTTAACGTGTGGAATGTGTTCCTTTGACACGTGTCCACATATGTGGGCAGCACCTGCCCAACGTGCTTGGTGCATCCAGCAGATCCCCCAGTTGCCTCAAGGTGTTCTCAGTGACCCCCGCCACCTCCTGAAACTTGGGGACTCTCGTGTCTTCCCTCAGACACTGTCTCCCAGCCTTCTTCCGTAACCCCGCCTCTCTTCTCCCTTCCAACAGAATAACTTCCCAGCCAGCAGCCCGGAGAGACTCCAGGACCTCAAATCCACTGTGGACCTCCTCACCAGCATCACCTTCTTTCGGATGAAGGTGGGGAAGGGGACCCAGCCCCGTTAGCTCTGCAGGGAGCCTCTCCAGGACTCTTAGCTCCTAGACGCGGAACATTTCGCCTGGAGGGCTGTGCCCTTCTCAGCGACCCTCTGCTTTCCTACTGCTCCAGCAGAGCCCAGAACCGCTTGTAGCCGCTTCTTGGGCACCTCCTGTCCTGGCTGTGCCCACCCATGCCCGTCTCCCTCTCTCCAGGTGCAAGAGCTCCAGAGCCCTCCCCGCGCCAGCCAGGTGGTGAAGGACTGCGTGAAAGCCTGCCTCAACTCCACTTACGAGTACATCTTCAACAACTGTCACGAGCTGTACAGTCGGGAGTACCAGACAGACCCGGTGAGGACCCCAGAATAGGGAATGGCAACCAGACCCTGGCCCAAGCCCCAGATCTGCCCCCTCCCAAGTGACAGACTGTTCTGAGCCTCAGTATCTCCATCTGTGAAGTGGGGTCATAAACCCACATCTCAGGATTGAGAAGAAGATTTAATGAGACACAAGCTTTAGATAAACTATAGTTAAGTGCTTAGCACCCGATACACAATGGCTGCTCCATAGGCTTGGTTTTGGTAAAACTTCATTGAGTTTGGCATAACACAGCATGCCTGGAATAAAGTCAGCGTTCAACAGATGTTGCGTTACATTGAATGGCTGGAGTAGAGTTCGGTTTTGATCATTTCAACTCAATTTATCTGAGGTCTTTCAGCACATGTTTATCTACACATACAATGTCCCAAGATTGTCAGAAAGGGTTCGAAGACCTTAGACTCTAGTAGGAGGGAAAGATGTAGAAATCAGAGCTTTACGGCCCAGGGTGATTAGCACTGGGAGGGGGGAATCTCGGGGGCTGCGGGAGCTGGAGTGGCCCTCTCTCAGCTCCGGCTGATGGGAGAGAACACAGAAGCTGAGCTCTGTTCAACTTTATTTCCTCTTGTTCACTTGCATTCAGTTGACTTGAGTTGAAATCCAGTTGCTCTTAATTGAATCGGGTGGAGGCGAAGTGGATTAAGTTGGGCTGAGTTTAGTTCAACTACAGTCAGTTTATTTCCATTTATTTCTATTTGGTTGACTTAAGTTAAAATTGTTCTCGGCTAATTAGTGAGCTGAACTGAGTTGGATTGCGTTGAGTTTAATTGAGTACAAAATCATTTATTTCCATTCAGTTGACTTGAGTTGAAGTTGTTCTTGACTCAGTTGAGTTGGCTTGAGTTAGGATGAGGTGGGTCATTTGGTTAGGTACAGCTGAGTTCAACTGAGTTGAGTTGGGCTCATTTCCACTGTATTTAGGTACATTTATTTCCTTGATTGACTAAAGTTGGATAGAGTTGGCCTGAATATGTTAGGTTGAGTTGAGTAGGTAGGGTTGGGTTGGGTTGACTTGGACTGAGTTGAATTAGATTAAATTGGGTTGGGTGAGTTTCAAGTCAATTTATCTCCATTATTTTGAATTAGGCTGATGTTGATCTTGGACAAGTTGATTAGGTTCAATCCAATTGAGTTTATTTGAGTTCATTTCAATCCAGTTAAATTTAATTCCACTCCATTCAGTGTAGCTGACCCAAGTTCAGTCCCACTGAATTAACTCTGAGAACTGCCATCTGTTAAGCTAAGTGGGTCTGATTTGCATTCATTTCTGTTCCATTTGGTTTAGTGGGTCTGAGTTTGTTCAACTAAATTCAGTTCCATTCAGTTTTATTGAGTTGAGTCTAATTAAGCTTCTTGGAGCTGTGTGGACCTGACCTCTGTTTGGGCTAGTTTACACGAGTTCAGTTCCTTTTCATGCAGACCTCCCAGCTAGACCACACATGTTAATGGGGCCCCTTCCTCACCAACCTCCTACCCCTCCATAATGGACTGAGTGAGGCCCCCACCCCTAGACCCCTTGTGGCCAACGTGTCCACTGCCTCTTCCAGGCCAAGAAAGGGGAAGTTCCCCCAGAGGAGCAGGGCCCCAGCATCAAGAACCTCGACTTCTGGTCCAAGCTGATCACTCTCATAGTGTCCATCATCGAGGAAGACAAGAATTCCTACACTCCCTGCCTCAACCAGTGAGTTGTGTGTCTGCGTAGTTAGTTATCTGGAGGTCATTGTGTATGTGTGAGCACAACTTTGTGTCTTATATGCAAAGGTGGTCATGTCTAATTACACACAAAATGTTGTGGATGTGGGTGCGCCTGGATGAGATGTGACATAATTTGCAAAGAGAAACAAAAAATTGTGTGTATGTACACAATCCTGGTGTGATTAGGTATGTATTTTGCACATGTTGATTTGTGTAAATAACACTATTTATATGAATGTATATAATTTTGTCTGCATGTGTAGGTTTATGAATAACAATAGACAGTGTTTGAGTATTTACTGTGTGCTAGATAGTGCCCCACTAAACGCTTTACATTTAAATCACATTATATCTTACATGCGTGGATGTAATTTTGTGTACAGTTGTGGTCTATGGGTTTAATTGTGTATCTGTGTTCACTTGTGGAATGCACTTCAATATACAATGTGGTATGTTGTGTAATTGTGTGTGAGTGTGTACCAGTTTTGGTTTGTGGATTTATATGTCTAGGAAAGTTTCATCTGTGTTAGCTGAATGAGCTGTTGTGTTTTGTTTCTCCCTGAGGTGAGCACTAAAGGGGCCCGTAACTCTGGGGTGCCAACAGCTCTTGGTTACTTAGATATGGAGTTCAGATCAGGGATTTTGGGTGGATGGACAGATGGATGGAGATGGGTGGATTACTAGGTGGATGGATAAAGAGATTGATGGGAAGATGGCTGGGTGGATGGATAGACAGGTGGGCGAATGAATGGGTAGGCAGATGGACGTCGCGGTGAATGAATGGGTGAAGGGAGGAGGGATGAGTGGGTGGAGCCTCCGGGAGAAGCAGGGCCCTAGTGCGGAGTCACTCAGCAAGTCAGCGGCTCTGAGGGAGCTTGACTCCAGCTCTCTCGCCTGTCCCACACAGCCCTCTGGGCTGGGAAGGCCCAAGCAGCCTGTGCCGTCTGGCTTCTGTCTGCCAAGGTTTCACGATTCTGTGGCCTTCGTCAGGTTTCCCCAGGAGTTGAACGTGGGTAAAATCAGTGCGGAAGTGATGTGGAACCTGTTTGCCCAGGACATGAAGTACGCCATGGAGGGTGAGTCCCCTGCCTCCGTGTCTCCCAGCCTGGCTACAGCGGCTAGCTATGCCTCAGTGTCCCCTCCAAGGCTGTGAGTGTCCTGGACCCTCATGCCTGAGGTCGAACACCAGTGATGGCCAGAGCTGGTACTGCTGAGACGGGGGGTGGCGGGCGCTCCTGACTGAGCTGCCCCTGCTCCCCCACACAGAGCACGACAAGCATCGTCTGTGCAAGAGCGCCGACTACATGAACCTCCACTTCAAGGTCAAGTGGCTCTACAATGAGTATGTGGCGGAGCTTCCTGCCTTCAAGGACCGCGTGCCTGAATACCCCGCGTGAGTCCCCTGCCCCAAGCCCAAACCAGAACCACAGCGCTCACTGCCAGACTGAGCTCGGAGGGGGGGGCTGGCCTACACAGTCTTCCTTGGGTGGCTGGGACCAGGTGGGGCTCAAACTCACTGTTCTCCATTCTCAGCCATTGAACTAAGGATTCCAGTAACAGCCCAGACAATAATCATAAGTGTCAGGAACTGCCCTGAGCAACCCCACGTGCCTTTTCTCATTTAATCCTTTCGACAATTCTGTGAGACGGGAGCCCTGTGATTCCCGTTTTGTGGATGAGGAAATGGAGGGTTGAATGCCCGAGGTGATGTCTGATAAGTGTCAAAGCCGGGGTTTGGACTCCAGCTGTCTGACTCAAGGGCTGTTTTGCAGAGTGGGAGGTGGCCACCATTTACCGAGGACCTACTATGTGCTGTGTCGTTCATACCCGCAGCTGCTCTGTGGGGTAGAGACTCCTCTGTGGTCCAGGAAATGGGATCCCAGAGAGTAAATCCACTTGTCCACGGACAGTTTATCTGAACCAGGATTCCCGCGAGTATAAGGCTGCACTCTCACAGTGGTCACTTGGTCCATTTTCTGGATGAGGTAACTGAGGCCTGGTGGGGGAAGGGAGCAGAGGGGCAGCCACTCAAGGCCACAGGGTGAGTTCCAGGCAGAGCAGGACCTGCCCCAGCACCATCCAGCAGTCGGTCAGAACCGGGCAGAGCAGAGAGTCAGGGGACAAGAGGTGGCGGGACCCACCCTGGCTCTCCGTTCCAGGTGGTTTGAGCCCTTCGTCATCCAATGGCTGGATGAGAATGAGGAGGTGTCCCGGGATTTCCTGCACGGGGCTCTGGAGCGAGACAAGAAGGATGGGGTGAGAAGGCTGACCCAAGACCAAGCTCCCAGTCTACTCCCAGTGGCCTTATTTCCTCTGGGGTTCACTGGGATCCAGCCCGGGGGTAAAACGTGCCCTTGGGATGAGGCCAGTCTCTGAAAGCTGCCCGTCATCATTGTCTTGTTCGCAGTGTTGAAAGTCTTTTGTTCATTCAACCAATGAATGCAAGTCCATCAAGCCTGACCTTCCACCCACCCCGCAGCCTCTGTGCCCCCCAGAGCCTTGGCTCTAAACCAGCCTCGCACACTACCCATCTCACTTGATCCGTCTCCCTGGGGACGGCGGGAGGGTTGGGCTCTGGGAACTGTGTGGCTCTGACCCCTCCCCGGCCTCCTGGCCTCCCTCCCGCGGCAGTTCCAGCAGACCTCGGAGCACGCCCTGTTCTCCTGCTCTGTGGTGGACGTCTTCTCCCAGCTCAACCAGAGCTTTGAGATCATCAAGAAGCTCGAGTGCCCTGACCCCCAGATCGTGGGGCACTACATGAGGCGCTTTGCCAAGGTGCAGGAGTGTGGGTGGGGCCGGAGATGGGGTCCAGGTGGGGGATGGGGTGGGATAGGGTCAAGGTTGGGGTTGGAGTTGAGTTTGGGATTGGGGTCAAGGTGAGGATTGGGGTTGAGGTTGGGACTGAGGTCAAAGTTGGAATTGGTGAGGTCATTGGTATTGAGATTGGGGTTGAGGTCATGCCACAGAGGTTAGAGTTGTGCTTGGGGCCAGGGTTTGGGTTGAGGCTGGGGCTGAGGTCAGGGTTGGATTTGGCAATGTCATTGAGGCTGGGGCTGAGGTTGGAGTTGGAGCTGGCAATGTCACTGAGGCTGGGGTTGACATTGGGACTGATGTTTGGGTTGAGGTTGAGTTTGAGGCTGAGGTTGAGGTCGGGGTTGTGGTTAAAGTTCGAGTTTAAGTTGGTGCTGGGGTCCAAATGGGGCTGGAGTCGGGGGTGGGGTTGGGTTTAGGGTCACTCTTCAGATTGGAATTCTGCTTGGGGCTGAATTCTGGAGTGTGGCAGTTCGTGCAGAGTTTGAGCAGGCATTGGGGTGAGTTTGGAAGCCGGGACCGTTGGGCTGCAGTTGAGGCTCAGCTGGAGTGGCTTTAGGCCGGGTTGATGTTGAGGATTGAAAGTAGGAACTGGGATTCCATTTGGGATCGATTCATGCTTGTGGCTGGGACTGGGTTAATATAACGGTTAGCTGCTCTTAAAAAGAGCTGGGTCTATGTGAAATAATCACCTTCATCTGGTACCATCTCCCCTCGGCCGTGACGACCATCTTGGGCAGGGAATTTGCCCGGGCCCAGTGGTTCATCTCAGGTGCTAACAGGGGTTCGGGTTCATCCCTAGTCTCACCAGTGGCTCTTGATGGCACCTGGTAGCCAAGGGCCCATCCCACCCCGGCCCCACCTCGTCCTCACGCCCTCTGTGTCCTCCCCAGACCATCAGCAACGTGCTCCTCCAGTATGCAGACATCATCTCCAAGGACTTCGCCTCCTACTGCTCCAAGGAGAAAGAGAAAGTGGTGACCAGCGGGGGCCCCTGTCCTGTCCTCTCCCAGTCCCGTTCTGCAGCCCCGGGACTCCATCTTTCCCTGGGCTCTGATACCTGTGTCTGTGTCTGTGGGTGTGTCCAGCTCTGTGTGTCTGCCTGTGTGTGTCTGAGGGGATCTGGAGGTGAGGGGACCTCAGTGTGTCATTGTGTGGTTGTTGTGAATGACGACTGCAGGGTGTATATATGTGAATGTGCAAAGCTTTGAGCCCCATGTGGGAGAATAAAGGTGTGTGACAAGAATTCCCCTTTCTGCCTCTCCCAGAGTCCTAGCCCTCTCACCAGGCCCGCCCACCCCAGAGACCCCCATCTCCAGCACTCCTGGGAGTCTGCTCCCTAATGCTGTCTTCCATTCTCAGATGACCCTATGGGACCTCAGCTTCCTCCAGACCCAGACCCTGAAATGATCCCGGGGTCCCTGGCAGGCGGGGGGAGGCGCAGGGGAGGGGTCCTGAGCCCTGACTCCCCGCTCTGTCCCCTCCTCAGCCCTGCATCCTCATGAACAACACTCAGCAGCTGCGAGTTCAGCTGGAGAAGATGTTCGAAGCCATGGGAGGGAAGGAGGTGAGGTGGGCCAGGTGGGGTCACCACCGTCCCCATGTCCCTGTCGGCCCTAGAGCTCCTACCCAGTGAATTCCAGCTCAGCCACTCGCTCAGCGCAAGCAAGCAGCTTTACCATCTGTGCCTCAGTTTCCTGTCCGGCCCTTTGGGGTCCCTTTACCTGGGTTGGATGGGAAAATTCCCTGTACATGTTGATGCCCTATAAACTTGACCTGCTGGGGGCCGGCCTCGTGGCCTAGTGGTTAAATTCATGTGCTCCGCTTCAGCAGCCCAGGGTTTCACTGGTTCGGATCCTGGGTGTGGACATGGCACCACTCATCAGGCCACGCTGAGGCGGTGTCCCACATGCCACAACTAGAAGGACCCACAACTAGAATATACAACTATGTACTGGGGGGATTTGGGGAGAAAAAAGCAAAAAAAAAAAAAAAAAAAAGATTGGCAACAGTTGTTAGCTCAGGTGCCAATCTTTAAAAAAAAAATAAAACCTGACCTGCTGTCCCTTCTCTCTCCTCAGCTGGATGCCGAGGCCAGTGACATCTTGAAGGAGCTCCAGGTGAAACTCAACAACGTCTTGGATGAGCTCAGCCGGGTGTTTGCTACCAGGTGGGGGCACCTCCACGGCTGGGAGCAGAGGGAAGAGGGCAGCCCCGAGACCTCTGCACCTGGGCATCCAGAGATTCAGGAGGTGTAGGGGCCAAGACCTCAGGCTAGGAGTTAGACGTAGCTGAGTTTAATCCTGACTTCGCCGCTCACTAGCTGTGTGGCCTTGGGTGAGTCGTTGAACATCTCTGAGCCTTAGTTTATTCATCTGTAAAGTGGGGATGCTGATAATGACGGTACCCAAGTAGGACTGTGCGATGAAATGAACAACGCAGGTAAACGTCTCAGCCTGGTGCCCGATTCTGCTATATACAGCACCCTTGCTCAGTCGTGTGCCATGGCTCCCTGACCCGGGTGACAACAGATCAAGGTTCACAGATCAGCTTCTGTGGCCTCGTCCAGTCCTTCCTGCAGAGGCCAGGAGAGTCTGATCTGAGCTGCTCCCCTCTGTTTCCCCAGCTTCCAGCCACACATCGAGGAGTGTGTCAAGCAGATGGGCGACATCCTTAGCCAGGTGAAGGGCACAGGCAATGTGCCAGCCAGTGCCTGCAGCAGCGTGGCCCAGGACGCCGACAACGTGCTGCAACCCATCATGGACCTGCTGGACAGCAAGTGAGCCAGGCCAGGTGGACTGGGTCCGCCAGGGAGGGTTCAGGGGTGGGGCCTCAGAGACCTGGGGCCGGCCTGGAGAGGACACTGGGGGCATGTTTGCTTGGTGGCGTTTGAATGGTTTGGACAGGTGGGTGGGTGGAGGCATGAAGGGATGGAAAGATGGGTGGGTAAATAACCGGAAGGATTGGTGGATAAATAAATGTGTGGATGAATGGATAGTGGTTGGAGGGATAGGTGACATGAGGGATGGGCAGGTGGGTAGAGGGGTGGATTGAAGGATACATGCTTAGAAGGCTGGAGGGAGGGCAGATGGAGAAAAGGGTGGATGGACGGATAGGCAGGTAGTTGGGTAAGTCTTTGGATGGATGAATAACTGGATGGATCGATGGATAGATGGATGGACAGATGGAAGGGAATAAGGATAAATGGATGGAAGGGTAGATGAGAGGATGGATGGATGGATGGAAGGAAATAAAGACAAATGGATGGAAGGGTAGATGAGAGGATGGATGGAAGGAAAAAAGGAACTAAGGATAAGTGGATGAAAGTATAGATATGAGTATGAATGGAAGGAAGGAAAGAAAGGAGATAGGAAGACAGATGGATAAATGGATGGGAAGATAGAAGGAAGAAGGGAAGGGAGAGAAGGAGGGAGGAAGGAAAGAAAGAGATGGAGGGAGCATTAAAGGAAGTTGGAGGAGGGATTGTTCAGTGATTGGGTGGGTCAGTTGCTAGATGGACCGTGGTGGATTGCCCTCTCTCCTTCAACCCGCGTACATCCAATCATGAATTCTTTGTCATTTTCCCTCTCAAGTCTGTCCTCTTCCTACCATTCCCTTCCCCTTCTTGCTGAGTACGACCCAGCCCCCTCATAGTCCATGGTCTCCAGCCTTCCTGTTCTAGTTCATCCCCCAACTCCATTCTTTCTGACAAGAAGTCTGGCTGTGTCTCTCTCTTGAACACTCCATGGCTCCCCAGTGCCCTCATGCTAAGACCCAGGTCCTCCTCCTGGACATTGAGGCCCTTTCCAGTCTGGCCCCTGATGACCTGTCCTGCCACCATTTTCTCTTCTGCACATGCAGCATGCATCATAGCCCCATCAGACCACCTAGGGGTCCCGGTACAGGCTCTGCTCCCTCTTGTGTGTCCATGGAATGCCTTCCCACCTTGCCCGTGTGTTGGGGGGAAGGGCTCTGTGGGGTAGGGCCGGGTGGGCACTCTCTCAGACCTGCCCCTTGCCCGCAGCCTGACTCTCTTTGCCAAAATCTGTGAGAAGACGGTGCTGAAGCGGGTGCTGAAGGAGTTATGGAAGCTGGTCATGAACACCATGGAGAAGACCATCGTCCTGCCGCCCCTCACTGATCAGACGGTGAGCCCACGGGGCCAGAGGGGGCACCTGGGCCACCTCCCCTGCGGGAGCCCAGGAAATTTGGTGCTAAAGGCATTGGGGCTCAGGTCATTCAGGCACAAAGGCCATCTGAGGGTCATAGAAGCCACCAGAGGTCAGCGGGGCCATTCAAAGATGAGAGAGGTCACTTACGGGTCAAAAGTCATCAAAGGGTCAAAGAGGTCATTCAGGAATCAGTTATTCAAAGGTCAGAGAGGCCAAGTAGAGTCAAGTGACATCCAAGGGACATAAAGGTCACATGGGGGTCAAGGGGTCACTCAAAGGTCAGAGGTCATCCGGAAAACAGAGAAGTCAGCTTGGGGATCAAAGCCACCCACGGGTCACAGAGGTCGTAGGGGTCAGTAGGTTCATAAAGGGCTTAGGGAGTCAATCAAGAAACAAGGAAGGGAGACACCATGGCCTTCAAAGATCAGAGACGGATAGACCAGAGGGCTCCTGGAGGTCAACCAGAGGTCATGGAGAGCATCCACGGTCAGAGAGGTTAAGCAGAGGTCAGCGGTCATCCAGAGACCAGGACCATGCCTCTGGGACCCTTCTGGAAACCAGAACAGAGGCAGTGATCCCCAGGGATCAGGCTGCAGGGCGGGAGTGGAGCGACCGGTGACATTTGCGGAGGGGTGTGGCTGAGTGTGGGTCCCTCCAGGGAGGCGTTGGGGGCCTGAGGACAACGGTGGCACAGCACAGAGTGGGAGGACCATCCTTGGCGGATGGGAGAGGCCTGGGGAAGGTGGGCAGGGGGCTGCCAAGAGGCGACGATGGTGGGGGAGGCTCCGGCCTCCTGCAGGCTGGGCTGGGGCACGGGGTCCGCCCCTCGGTGCCGTCTCTGCCCCCTCGGGGCCTTCCCAGGAGACTCATGGTGACTTATTCCCCCCTCCCACCGCCCTGTCCCCATCACGGCTGACAGATGATCGTAAGTAGAGGCCCCTCTGTCCGTCTGTCTGTCCCTCTGCTCTGTGTATGGACTCGGCCCTCTGCGTGGCTGCACCCCCTCCCCAGTGCCCCTCCTCACCCAGTGGCCCCCCACCCACCGTTCCACCTCACGCCTAGATGTGCCTGTGTCTGTCTGGGGGGGGCATGGGGAGGGGACGGGGCTGGGAGGGAGGGAGGCCGCGCCACCCACCCCGCCCCATTATAAGTCCTGAGGAGCGCCCCCGGCTCCACATCCCTGGCCAGCGCCTGCCCACGTGCCCTGTCCTTTAGGTGGAATTCGCCCTTGCTCCCATGGTCAGATGCCACCAGGCTGGCTGGGTCTTCTCTCGGAGCTGGAAGGAGGTTCAGGGTCAATGCAGCCCCTCTGACCTCCCCTTTGGGCTCTGAACTGTAGCAGCCCCTGCAAAACACAGGCCATCCCCACCGGGCTCGGCAGCTGCTCAGTGCAGGCCCCTAGAGCACACGCTCTCTCCCTCCGTCCCTCGCCAGCCCCGTCTGCCCCAGTCCCGCTGCACATACAGACACACACACAGGCACCCAAGTGGGAGACGGCGTTGACTTTGGTGTCAGGCAGACTTGGGGTCAAATCCCAGCCCAGCCATTCTCTTCTCTGTGACCTTGGGAAGTCGCTTCACCTCCCAACCTCCGTTTCCTTGTCTGGAAAAGGGGTTAATTGTAGCAACTCTCTGAGGGTTGTAAGAACGAAATGGAATAATGCATTAACGTGCTCATCTCCAGTGACTAGCTGAGGCAGCGCTCACTAAATTAGAGCTAGTGTGATGGTTGTTCTTGGTGATAGTACACAGACCCACAAGGGCAGAGATCAGTAACACCACTTCAGAGTCCCCCTTTGTGGGCAAGGCAACGCTGTTACAAGATTTCACCTTGTCAAAAGTTTACATGTGCTCATCTCACTTCTTGGTGGCTGCAGTCTGGGTCTTTGGCTGTAACCACCTGGTGGCAGCGTACCCAACCACAGACAGTGCATGTGTGGCCAGGGAGGTTAGGGAATTCACATTTATTGATGCTTCCCTATATGCCAGACCTTCTCAGAGCTGCTCACCTTCATGACAGCCCTTTGAGTGAGGTGGATATTATCATTCCCATCTTGCAGGTGAGGAAAGCTGAGGCTCAGAGAGGAAGAGTCACTTGCTGAAGGCCACATAGTAAATATATTTCAGAGTCAGGATTCAACTTCAGGTCTATCTGAAGGTGGAGCCCCTTTGCTTTTGAGAACCAAGAGCCTCACGTATACAGTAAATGTAAATGGACTATATTTTGGCAGTGACTTCTCTCCGTTCTCTCAGGGCCTGTATTTCTATTTCTCCTTCTCTCTCTCTTTCTCTTTCCTGTCTCTCTGGGTCTCTAACACCTTCTAAAAGTCGGTCCTCAAGGCACACACACTGCTCCATGCAGCCCCGTCACCAGCCCCCAGTGCAGTGCAGGTGCCTTTTCCTCCCATCCCTGTGAGTTCGTGTGTGGTCACCCCAGGTGTACACCCACATGGCTTGCCAGGCTGATCACCCTGTGACATTGTCTCTGCAGGGCACCCTCTTGAGAAAACATGGCAAGGGATTAGAAAAGGTAATGAGGGCCTCATCTGTGCTGAGGTCCCAAGCTCTGGTGTCTGGGTGTGTGTGTGCCTGTGTGTGTCCATGGGCATGGGCAGGAAGGTCGGCTGGGGGTGACGGGTAGGAGGTGGGGTTTCCAACCAAGTGCCACAAGACCAGAAGTCAGAGACGAGGCGACTCCCCAAGGATGTGGCTTGGAGCGTGTGTGAGCAAATGTGTGCACAAATGGCTGTCATCCTCTTACATAATACGCATGGGCTTATCCCATCCCTGGGCTCAGCTGAAATTCCGGGCCTTCCAGAAGGGCCCAGACACTGGACTGCTGCCTTGGATTGAGACATGTTGTTTTTTATGTAGATTTTTTTTTTTTTGTTCTAATGGGTGTTTATTGTAAGCAGATGGCTGCTATGGCAACACATGGACAGTTGCCCTTGCTGTGCACTCATATGGGCGCTATTATAGTTGTTTACTCACAAGTAGGGTCTCTGCTTCATGAATGGGGGTTGTGGGGCCTCACTACTCACTAATCCAGCCCTTCAGGGGCACGTTCAATGTGCCAGGCACCGTGTACACGTATGTGCATCCACGTAGGGGCGAGAGCGTGTGGGTTTATGCGTGTGATTGCGCATGTGTGCAAATGTTTTGGAGTGCACATGCGTGTTTCAGCATGAGTTCTGCATGTGTGTGTGTGTGTGTATGTGGATCCAGGTGTGTGCGCACATAAACTTTCTGCACACACGGACGTACCTGGGTGTGTCTGTGTGTCGAGTGACCTCGTGATGCCTGTTAGTACGTTTCTTTTAGTTGGGCCTGGGGATGAGGTCTTGAGAGCTGGGGAGGAGAGATACCAAGGCCCTCTCTTCTCTGCCCTCCCCAGGTGCCCCATCCAGGCAGGCTGGCTGTGGGTGGGCACCCATCCCTAGGCCAAAGGCTGGATTAGGCCTCCCAGCAGTCTGGAGTCTGGCCCCAGCTGCCCTCCCCGCCCCAGGAACAAGGGAAGGCGCCCCCCTGGGGAGGGGGCCGGGCATTAGACCCGGGACTGGGAGGGGCTCGTGAGCGGGCACTGGGGCTGTGCTCTGAGGGCAGGGAAGTCGCAGCGAGTGCCCTCCCAGCAGCCTCCGGAACTCTGACCTCCGCCTGGTTCTCTCCACAGGGCAGGGTGAGACTGCCAAGCCACTCAGATGTAAGCCCGGCCCCTCTGTGTGTCTGGCGCCCCCACCCCCCCCACCCCGCGCCTCCGTCCGCCTCTGTGGTCCGTGCGTCCGGGGCGTACTGTGAACCCGTCTGTCGGTCTCTTCTTCCTTTGTCTGTCTAACTTGCTCGTGAAGGGTGGAGGGCAGGGGGAGGTAGGTGGGGAGGAGGGTGTGGCAGGGAAACTGAGGCCCAGACAGCTGGCTCCTGAGTGTGCCTCGTGAAGTCACAGAAAAGGCATATGAAGAGCAGTGGCAGCCAGGATGACAATAATGATCTGAGCAGCGGCAGGATGCCCAGCTCGCACCGGCAGCTGGCAGACCATCAAGGTGGTTCCAATACTCCCCACCGTAAAAGGCCCCTTCAGGGGACCCCAGACCCCCCGGGGCCGAGGCATGCTGGACTCCTGACCTCATTGATACTCAGCCCACCCCAGCCCCCCAGCTAGCGCTGCTGCCTCTGTTAGCCAGGGGAGGAAACTGAGGCCCAGAAAGGGCCAGGGAAGTGCCTCAGGTCCCCCAGCACAGTGGCAGGGCATGTGGCTTCCAGTCCGGCTCCGTCTCCCCCCAGCACCGCCCGTGACCTTGAGACCAAGTCATAATAACAGTGAACACTGAATAAAGACACATTTAGTCCCAGCTGAACCACAAAGTAGATATGATTTCCCCCATCTAGTTGGGAAAACTGAGGCTCAGCGAGGTTAAGTGACTTGCCCAGGGCCACACAGCAGAGCTGAGATTTGAACCCGGGCTCACCTGGCTTGAGGGAACCGTGGCGAGGACGCCACGCTGCTGGGGTCTGCTTTGGGGGCGGTGAGGGATTGGCACTGACGTGTGTTTTCCGGGGAGGATTCTTCCCTTAAAAGGTCAGACTGACAGCCCTCCAGAGTACTGGGGAAATCCTCCCACAGACAGAATGGCCCATGGGGGCTCGGGGGGCCCCCAGAGCCCATCTCAGGGTTTCCTCCAGACGCAGCTGGCAGGCCCGCCCAGACCCACAAACACCCTCTCCGGCTGCCCCACGCACTGCCGCCGGCTGCCGCTCTCTGTTTCTCTTCTCTGTCCCACAAACCTGAAGTCGTAGTGAAGGGGGGCAGGGGTCCCCACGGGACTGGGGTTTCTGGGGACAAGGTCACCACCTCCTCCCCAGCACTTCCTTAGGGGCTCCAGACCTCTGTCCCCGAGACGCAACCATCGCCCTGCCCAGAGCCTTTGGACAAGAACCAAGAAGGCCTTCGGGGCTGGTGTATCATCAGGGGCTTGGGGGCTGGGCTGGAAGACCCCCCCCTCATTCTGCTGCGTCTGTTGTCGCCCACAGGGAACCCAGATGATCTTCAATGCGGCCAAGGAGCTGGGCCAGCTGTCTAAACTCAAGGTGAGGCAGGGATGGAGCAGGAGGCCGAGGTGGGCAGGCTCCCTGGGGAGAGGGCCCGGAATGGGGACACGCTCTGCAAGCTCACGGGACAGAAACCCTTCTCAGAGTGGCTTACACACAATTTATTTGCTCCAGTCTGTTGGAAAGATGTGCATGGTTCAACTTCAAATGCAGCTTGATCAAGGGTACAAATCATTTATTCAACAAACATTTATTGAGCACCGGTTGTGTGCCAGTCACATGCTGGGCAGTGGGGACACGACGATGAAAAGACAGACCTGCTATCCAGCGCCTCAGAATTTTACAGGGTGGAAACCCAGAGACAAGCAGATCCCCAAGGCGGGGCCTGCTCTGCCCACCCGGGCCCCTCTCTCCATCCATCCAGGACCACATGGTACGAGAAGAAGCCAAGAGCTTGACCCCGAAGCAGTGTGCAGTCGTTGAGCTGGCCCTAGACACCATCAAGGTGAGGGGCCCCACCCGGGCGCCATCCCAAGTGGGGCGGGCAGAGGGGTGGCTAGTGGGACATGGACCTGGGCTCCCACCCGCCTTCATTCTCCCATTTAGAAACACTCCCAGATGGCCCTCTATGTCAGTGCCGGGCTGGCTGATGGCAGGGCCCGAGGAGCCCCAGTCTTGTGGGGAGAGCTGGATGCAGGTCTCCGCGGCCCTGTGGGGTTAGGGTCGCTAGAGGGAGGGATGGGAGCTGGGGGAGCCCAGGGAGGGAGCAGCAAGGACTTCTGGGAAGAAGGCACGTGGGAGGTGGGTTCTGAGGAATGCACCGGCGCTCACAAGGCGGCCCAGACAGAGCATCCTAGGCAGGGAACCAGTGCACACAAGAGCAAGGAGGTGTGAGAGGGGCTGTCGTCTCCGTGAAAAGAAAAGCGGGAAGACTGCTGGGAAGGAAGCGTTTTGCTGAAATGGACAATTGCGGTGAACTAGGGTTGGCACCGTAGTGAGCAGGGGCAGTCAAAGGAAGGCGAAAGCTTCAGCAAAGGCGCCTGGAGCGGGCCGGGCCCGACGAGGGTGACCTTCCTACCAGGGGGCTGCGGGCGGGCAAAGGCCCTGAGACAGCGATGTTCTAGGGAAGACAGCTGGGGTTGCAGGGTTGGAGCCACAAAGGGTCTAGGGAGGGGCTGAGGCATGGGTGGGGCACGAGGCGGGGGAGTAGCAGGATCTGACGTTTCAAAGACCCCCGGGTCATCGGGGGAATCACCGCGGAGGGCAGCGGCGGAGGGGAGGGGGCGACGGAGCCCAAAGAGCGGGTAGGGGTCCCTCCAGCCCCACCTCTCCCACCCTGTCCCCACAGCAATACTTCCACGCGGGCGGCGTGGGCCTCAAGAAGACCTTCCTGGAGAAGAGCCCGGACCTTCAGTCGCTGCGCTACGCCCTGTCCCTCTACACGCAGGCCACCGACCTGCTCATCAAGACCTTCGTGCAGACGCAGGCGGCCCAGGGTAAGGGGCGGCTGGCTGGCGCGCTGCACACCCCGCCCCCGGGGGCAGCCCAGCCCCCGCGCCGGACCGCGGCCGACGGCTCACCTCCGGTGTGATATCATAGGCACTCCAGGGCGCCTGAGAGCTCCGTGATGTCATGGGGCCAACGCGTGATCCCCAGCTCAGGGGGGCGGGGCCTCTGACGTCATCGGGCCAGGAGGTGGTGTCATCTCCTGGGAAAATCTATGACGTCATGGGCCAGGAGGTGATTGGAAGCTCTGGGGCGGGACCTCGACGTCATGGGTCCCGGGAGTAGTTGACAGAGAGTGATTGACAGCTTTGGGATGGGCGGGACCTTGACGGCTGGGGTCAAAGAATGATTGGCAGCTCCAGAAGAGGGGCCTCTGGAGGAAAGGTTGAAGGCCCCTGGGGCGGGACCTCTGTAATGTCTGGGGCTAAGGAATGACTGACAGCCCCAGGGGTGGGAGGGACCCCGCCCTGGAAGGGGTGAACCGAGAGGGAGTTCCCGTTTCTCTAAGTCTCTCTTTCTCTTTCTTCGCTGGTCTGTCTCCCTTCCCTGTCTGAGCTCACACACAGCAGCTGGAGCTGGGGGGCGGGACTCCAGGTCCCAGTTCCCCTCCCTGGGGATCCCCTTTTCAAAACTGGCCCTAAGAGTGCAGGCGAGGGAGAGAAGTTTTGCCTCTGACCCAGGCGTAGTTCTGGCAGTGGAGCGGCTGGGGCGAGGGGAGCAAAGCCCTGGGGCCACCGCGGCCCCTCCCGCCTGTCAGCCCAGGGCCGAGGACCCTCCCTGGGCGTCGCGTCTCTGCGCTCAGCTTCGTGCCCAGTCCACGCTGCTGCTTTTAGTGTCCCTGGTGTCCCCCCGGAGCGGGAGGCCGTCCGTCCGTCCGTCTGCAGCTGACGTTTCTCTCTCTCTTGTTTCTCCTCCCTCTCACTCGCCGCCCCCTCTCCGCGCTCCCCCTGCTCCCCGCCACGCACACTTGCCCTCCATCCTCGCCTCTCGCTCGCTCGTCTCTCCCTCCACCCCACCCTCCCCTCCTTTCTCCACCGCCCCCGGTGATTAGTCCATGGTGGAAAAGGGACTAGGTTTACCCTTAGTGAAGACATTTATCCTGAGAAGGGTACGTGCCTCCGCCGCCCCCCCGCCCGCCCGCCCGCGCCCGGTGCCCGGTGCCTGCGCCCCTCCCGGCCCCGGCTAGTAAAAGGCCCGTCCTTCCGCCTCCCCGGCCTGCAGGGCCCCGCCCAGACCCGACTGGTTGCGGGGACCCAGGCGGACGAGGGCGAAGGACGGCTTGCTGGTTCCACGCTGGGAAGGAGGAGCGATTCCAGTGTGAATCCGTTTCTCCCTGGGGACATCTGTTAAGCCAGATCCCGGGTCCCCCGGACGGGCATCCGCGCGGTTGGGAGCGGGCTCAGATCCCAGCTCCGCCGCTCCGCCCTGGGCGCCCCCGGCAACCGTCTACCTCCCTGAGCCTCGGCTTTCTCATCTGTAAAATGGAAATAGTCAAGGACCCTAATTCATAGGGCTATTTTTAGGATTAGATGAATTAAATTGGGGCAGTTCCTGACAGGTAATCGCTCACAGCTATTTAGTTGTTACTGCTGTGGCTACTATTATTATTCTTGATGTCACTTTTCCCAACTTAGAAAACCAGCATTTTTCAGGCTCCAACTCTGAGTCAGCCCTTGTGCCAAGCATTTCTTGGGGATTCTGGCAAACTTTCCGTCCAATTGCCCCACAGGGCGGTCCATCATTCCGCAGATGAGGAAGCTGGGTCTCACAGGAGCTTAAGCCACCCGCCCCAGGACTCCTCCCCTTCGGGGCCGGGATTTGGGGAATGGGGGGTGGAGTTGGGGCTAGCACAGAGAGGCCCGGGAAAGACGCTTCCACTTGGAGCCAGCAAACTACGGGATGGGGGCGCCCAGCACTGCCCCCCTCCCCCTTCTTACTAGCTTTGGCCATGGTCTGAGCCCTCACCCCCACCACCACCCCCTCGGTACCCTCAGTCTGGCCCGGATTGAGCTTGCTGTGAAGCATCGGCCTGGGGGGTGGTGAGGCTGAGCATGTGACTGGTTGCGGGGGAGGGGGTCGGAGCCTGAGATGACAAGGAAGGCAGCCTGGGGTGGGCAGCAAAGAGAGGGTGTGCACGCCCCACTACCGGGGTGATGGAGGTCTCCAGGCCCCTCTGCCCCATGAGCCTCAGTCACTTCCCACCCAGCACCGGGCAACCGGTTTCAACCTTGGACTGACCTGTTCTCCTTCCCCACCCGCACCCACCCCCGACTTTCCCCCTCTTCCTTCCCCCATGCATGGGGTGCTCCAGGCGTGGGGAGCTTTCTGAGGGGCAGGGGAGGGGCCTGGTGGGAGTGCTGGCGGTCACAGGTCGCTAGGCCCCACAGGATGCCCTTCCCAGGGTCACAGAGGGAGGGACAGCAATGGAAGTTTTTAAGCTGCCCCTTCAATCATCCCCATCAGAACTGCACAGTCAGGACGCTGTGGTGGCCGGAAACAAGTGCACTGCACCCTGACTCAAGCAGACAAGGGAATTTGTTGGCTCGGGAACTGGAAGATTAGGGGTTGTGTTGGCATCAGGAATAGCTAGATCCAGTCTCCAACAGTGCCTTTGGTTGTTGGTCTCTATTGGGACCTCTCTGGGTTGAGCTGTCCCCTCCTTGGGCAGAGACAGACTTGCCAGCTCAGCGCCAGAGCTGAGATTCTTTCCTAGCAGTTACCACTGAAGTCCCAGGGCCAACTCCTATTGGCCCAGGTTGAGTCACATGACCCTCCTCGAACCAATCCCTGCAGCCAGGGGCAGCAAACGCTCTGATTGGGCAGCTGTGGTTCACTTAGCCAGACTGACGTGAGAGCCACGAGGGCCGGGGGCGGGGTGGGGGGCGTTTCTCACTGGAAAGGAGATTGTCTATTGAAAGAGGCTGGTGTGGAGGCGGGGAAAATAAAAGATGTCCCTAGAAGCTGTCCCTTCCGGAGAAGCGAGGACTGGGTTAGGTTATCAAGTGTGTTGGAGGAGCAGTGAGGAGGCCGTGTGGCTGGAGCAGAGTCAGCCAGGGTGAGAGTGGAAGGAGGCGAGGCAGGAGAAGTGGTAGTGAAGACACGTGGGGAGTGACATTGCCGGTCACAAAACAGACTGAGCACTTCAGAGTGAGATGGGAGCCGTGGGAGGGTTGCGGGCACAGGAGGCATGTGATCTGCCGTAATACGATTTCTCAGGCTAGTGTGTCGAGAGAGGCTGACCAGAGGCTGCAGGGAGACCTGGAGGAGCCCACTGCAGTGGTCCAGGCATCCAGCGATGGGGCTGGACCAGGGTGGAGGGCTAGGAGGTGGCAGATTCTGGAGGTATTTTGAAGGTAGAGCAGGCAGGATTTTCCACTGTAGCCGTACTTGGGGAGGGAGTGAAGACAAAGAAGGCATCAAGGATGAGGTGTGGGGAGCCCCAGCAGATGGAGGATCGACAGAGGAGGAGGAAGCAACAAAAGAGGGTGAGGAGCAGCTAGAGTGTAGGATGAGAAGCTGGAGAGTGTGGCATTGTTGCAACCAAGAGGAGAAACTGAGGCACAGGAAGCCAGGGTGTCAGATGCTGCTGAGGTGGTATATAAGATAAAGACTGAGTTTTGACAACATGGTGATCAGCTGAATGAGAAAAACAGGGGGCAGATGCATTAGGCTCAGAGAAGTTAAGATATCTGCCTGAGATCACACAGCAAGGCAGTGAAAAGCCAAAACCCAGATTCTTGGCCTCTCCAAGAGCACCTGCTATCCCAGCCCCCCCTTCAGGGCCACCCTGTCAGGACTGATGACCTGGTGCCGCCAGCACGTGGTGGGTGGGAGGGGTCCAGGTCCCTTCTGCTGGGTGGGAAGGAATGAAGCTCACACCCGGCATCCTCCCTGCCCTGCCCAGGCTCAGGTGTGGAAGACCCTGTGGGTGAAGTGTCCGTCCACGTTGAGCTCTTCACTCACCCAGGAACTGGGGAACACAAGGTGACAGTGAAAGGTGAGCAGCCTGAGGCGGGAGGGGGAGTGCCTTGTCAGGATGCACTAGGTTCGAAGAGAGAAACCAAACTCCAACCAGCTAAAGCAAGAACAAATTTTTCATTAAAAAAAACCCTTTTTTTCCATAAAACTGAAAATTGCAGAAGAAGACCACGGTGTTCAGGCATGTCTGGATCCAGGAGTACAAACAGTGTTATAGGACTCAATCGCACTTTCTCTCTCAGCTCTGCTTTCCTTTTGTTGGCTTTTGTTTTGTTATTTAGAATATAGATTGGGCCGTTTTATCCAAGGCCCAAGATAGGATCTTAAACAAGATAGAATTAATTTCTCACCTAGGTAACTGCGAGCACAGTCAGGCCGGAGCTGACACGGAGCCCTCACAGTCTTGCGGATCCTGGATCCTGCCATCTTTTGTTGCACTTTCACTCCTAATGTGTTTTCCTCCTCTATAGGGTCCCAAAGAACTCAGCCCCCAGCAGCATTCGAGCTCTGCAGCCAGGGGAAGGAGGTAGTTTAGGGCACTCTCCTTGCCTTTTAAGTCACAACCAGCAAGTTGTACCCATCACTTCCTCTCACATCTCATTGGCTGGGACTTAGTCACACGGCCACACAGCAACAAGAGCATGTTGGGAAATGTAGTCTTTCAGACAGGCTTTCAAAACCACAAACACATACTGGGGAAGCCTGAACTTTTACCTCCACTAGCCTACCCTCTACTTTCCCCAACAGTGGTGGCTGCCAATGACCTCAAGTGGCAGACTTCCGGCATTTTCCGGCCATTCATCGAGGTCAACATCATTGGGCCCCAGCTCAGTGACAAGAAACGCAAGTTTGCGACCAAATCCAAGAACAACAGCTGGGCCCCCAAGTACAATGAGAGCTTCCAGTTGTGAGTCTGGGATGCTTCGGGGAGCACGGGGAGGGGACATTGGCGGGGCAGAGCTCAGGGCCCTCTAGGCAGAAGGAAGGTCTAATGGACCGGTGGCACCTGGGTGCAGGAGTGACGTCAGTGAGGGACGCTGGGATGGAGGTGACCACCTTGGGGGACAGGCAGGTTCCAGGGAGGCAGTGAACGTGATGTAGAGCGATGATGACGGCTTGTGCAGAAGGAGTCTGGGCAGAAGAGGTGTGCCAGGCGGGGCCATTTCTGAGGCTGGAGACTGGTCTGGTGAAGGGTGTGGGTGGTCATGATGGGGCAGAAGGCTCCTGGGCCAGGGGCTGAGGGGTGTAGGCACAGGGACTCCTGAAGCCAGTAGCGAGCCCGGTCAGGGCCGTTGGGGCAGGTCATCTGGAGGAGTTGGCCCTCAGGGACAGGAGTGGGGCGTGGCTTGGTCTAGGGGATGGGGTCCCGTCCAGATGGGGCCTCCTGGTGAGCAGGAGTGAGCCTGGTCAGGGGCTTTAGGGGTCTAGAGGGGCAGGCAACCTGGGGGCGTAAATAAGTCCCCTCAGGGTGTAGAGAAGGCTCCCTAGGGCGGGCAGATCTCTGGTCAGTGAGCCTCACTGGGGCAGCAGTATATGCCTCCCTGGGGCTATTCTTGGGGGACAGAAGTGCAGAGGGGTAAGAGGGCATCAGAGCTGCGGGAGGGAGGCCCTTGAGGGACAAGAGCCTGGCCGGTTGTGTCAGGAGGGCTCTTGGTCAGAGGACTCTGGAGTGGCAGGTCACCTGATGCAACGCTCGGGAGCAGTAGCAGGGCCTAGTGGGGGCGGATGTCTCCTGGGGTGGGCAGGTGTGCAGCCTGGGAGGAGGACGCGAGGGATCCGTGTGGGTGTGGCCCCAAAAGTGGGCGCTTTTGGTCAGCCAGCGTCAAGGCAGGTGACCTGGGTGCAGGAACCCAGTGTCCCTGGGGGGAGGTGGAGGCATGCTGGAAGGGGCGGTCAGGGTAGGGTTGTGTAGAGGGCATCTTGGGGTAAGAGGGGTGGGTTAGGGAGCCTGGGGGAGAGACTGCGTCAGAGGGAGAACTTGTGCTCTGGTGGGAGCCTGGTCAAGGTGCTTCTGGGAGGGCCATCTGGGGCAGGGTGCTGGGGGCGGCAGCTCTGCTGGCCAAGGGCGTGGCCGCAGGTACCTCAGGGTGGGAGCACGGCGTAGCCAGGGGGGCCTGGGGGAAGGATTACTTGGGGTGAAGATGTGATTTGGCCGGGGGCTGGGCATAGTCTGGTGGGGGCGTCGTTGGGTGGGAAGGAGGCAAGACATCGCAGGCACAGCATTTGGGGCGGAGGTAGGGGCATCAGCTGGTGTGGGCGTGGCCCAGCGTGGAGGCGAGTCGCCGGCCCGGGCGGGGCCTGCCCTCACGCCCCGCCCCCTCACGCCCCGCCCCCTCCCGCAGCACGCTGAGCGCCGACGCGGGCCCCGAGTGCTACGAGCTGCAGGTGTGCGTCAAGGACTACTGCTTCGCGCGCGAGGACCGCACCGTGGGGCTGGCCGTGCTGCAGCTGCGCGAGCTGGCCCAGCGCGGGAGCGCCGCCTGCTGGCTGCCGCTCGGCCGCCGCATCCACATGGACGACACCGGCCTCACAGTGCTGCGCATCCTGTCGCAGCGCAGTAATGACGAGGTGGCCAAAGAGTTCGTCAAGCTCAAGTCAGACACGCGCTCCGCAGAGGAGGGCGGTGCTGCGCCTGCGCCCTAGCGCGGGGCGTGCGGGGCGGGCAGTACTGCGCCTGCGTGTAGCGCGCGGGGCGGGGCGGCGCCTGCGCGCTGGGATCTCCCGGAGGCGGAGTCTCCGGGCTCTGTGCCGGGGGCGGGCTGCGCCTGCGCCCTTGACTTAGCTCCCCGCTCTGGGAAATTGTGACCGGACGACGCCCCGCCCCCTCGGGAGGCCACGCCCCAGGACGGGAGGAAGGAAGATGCCACATGCCCTACTTGAGGCCGCGCCCCCGCCGCCTAGGGGGCTGTTCAAGTGGGATGGGCGGAAGCCCCGCCCCCTATGGAGGAGGCCAGGTCCCAGGGCTCTGGTGCCGGGAGGCCCCGCCTCCTGTCGCCCGGAAAAGCCATAAGACGGGTCCCCAACCTCTGGGGCCCAAGACCAATTGCCAAGTATGGAACTCTTAGCTCCCTCGAGGGGCGGGCCCTGGGTCAGGGGCAGGGCTTCCTGGGGCGGTCTGGAGGCTGGAGACTCTAGCATGCTGGGTGGACTGGAGTCACTTTTGATGTTTGTGCAAAAAATAAACGGGGAGAGTGGGGAGGATGGGATTTCAAAAGCACATGCGCCCTTGGGCGCCCAAACCCTGGGGGCTGGGGGACGGCTCTTGAGCACCCGGCGCTGCCCCCACTTCCCTGTGGGGGTTTGCCTCCTCTTTTCCCCCCACATACCCAGTCCTCTTATCATAGAGTTCAACCCACCCATTTGACAGATGGCAAAACTGAGGCCCGGAGAGCTGCTTGAGACTCGGCCGAGAGTTCCAGCGCCACGCCCTCTCCCTACTCTCTTTGGCCTGTGGGCCTGTGTTACCCATGGAAGGGTGGGCTGAGATCGGATGACCCGACACAGCTCCCCATTGCTGCTAACCTCCCTCCAGGGGACCTCCCCCAATCGTTATAAGGGATGGGGGTCCTGGGCCAAGGCCCCCTCTGCCCCCTCCCACCTCTGGCTGCCAAGCAAAACTCCTGCCTTCAGCCCTTCCCACTGGGAGGGGCCCCGGGGGGGACACCCTAAGAACTCTTGACCTCTCGCCAACAAAGAGTGAGGCTTTGGGATTCCCTGGACCCAGGCTCCCCCAACCCCTTCTTCCTCTCCCAGAATTCCCCAGACAGAAAAGGGCAGAAAGAGACCAGAATCTCTAAGGGTGTGTGTGTGTGTAATTTGCTCGGAGCTTGGTCTCTAAAACCTCATTCATTCATTCAAACTCGCAGGCCACAGGGTGCCTCCAGCTGGGGCCCCGAGCTGCCCAAAGCGCTTCCCGCAGCGGGCGTTGGGGCATCTGCCCGGGGTCCGGCTTCCCCGCTTTACTCAGGCGGGGAGAACCTTTTGGGAAAGGTTGGCAGCGCTCGTCTTTGCCCAGGATCTGCTTTTCGGCGTTGGACTCGTGTGCGTTTGCCGTGGATTTTTCTGCCAGATTGCTAAGTACAGGCTGGTGCTGGGCTAGGGAGAAGTTACAACAGAGGGAGGAGATGCGTAGCGAGACTCCTGGAGTGCTGAAGGCGACATCAGACAGGGAAGGTGAGGGAGGGCTCTCCGTGGAGGTGGAAAATGAGGGGGAACCACCCACTGAAGAGAAATGAGCTCCAGGCAGAGGGAACAGCAGGTGCAAAGACCAGGAGGTGGGCAGGTTTGAAGCTTGGCAAGAAGGTCCGCACGGCTGGAGCTGAGCCATTAAGGGGAGGGTGGGGGCGGTGAGGATGGGGAGACCTGCAGAGATATCGACCTCGTGGGGCCTCCTATGCTGCCCTGAGGAGTTTTGATTTTGCCTAAGAAGCATGGGGAGCCCCAGGAGGTTTTAAAGCTGGGGAGAGCCTGCATTTCAGATTTCCAAAGCTTCCCCCAGCTACCTCATCAGGATTGGCCCAATGCAGTGTAGGGGGAGGACAGAGTGCTCTCAGGACACCGAAATTAATTCTTGGAAGGATTTTTGGAGGATATATTAAAAACAAACAACAAACCCTGCCCTTAGATGAGCCTGAGGACTGCTGGGTACAGTTGTCCCAGTTGTGCACTGCCCAAGGATTCGGTGTCTCTACAGAAGCCATGTGCAAATTCCAGGCATTGAGAGTTGTATGTTTATGGTGATGGTTTCCTGGCATGGAGACATGAAGGTTCTGGAAGAAGTGGCACTGTTTTTTCATTTACCTGGAGCGCTAGGTGTACCCTAAATTCAGGCAGGTTCAGGTGACTGGAGGTTCTGAACCAGAGATTAGGACGCAAATTCTCACACAGGACGGTAGGAGAGGGGGGTTCCAGCCAGGGGGAAGGGGCAGGCTAGGCAGTGGCGAGGGGGTCTTGGAGTCTGTCACCAAGGGGACCAAGAGGCAGATTTGAAATTTGAACCATTTAAGAGGTGGGAGTGGGAGTGACGGAGGTGGATGACTTGGGGTGGAGAACACCAAGAACACCCAGAGGGAGATGACCTGTGATCTGGGGTGGGCCCTCACAGATTTCTGAATGACTCGCAGGAAAAAGGGGCGCTGAGCTGCCAGGTATTTCCCAAAAGCTTCCTTGGCAATGTCTCTGGTCAAGGCCTGTGTGCGCACACGTGTGTGTGTGTGCGTGTGTGTGTGTGTGTGTGTAGTGTTCCCCAGCACTGGTCCGGGCACATAGAGGGAGCCTCAGGGAGTATTTTTTGAATGACTTTTTCTGACTCCCAGGCTAGAACTGTTTTGGAAATTTCTTCCCTCTTCTTTCCCCAGAGAACTCCTACTCATCCCTCAAAACTCATCCACAAATATCCCTTCCGGTAGGAAACCCTCTCTGCTCCCCCTCAGGACTTCCCCAGCCTCTATCCATCTTCCTCTGTCTGTCTGTTCCCAAGCCTCTGTCCTCACCTTCTGTCCCTGATGCCATGGGGCCAGGGGGGTCTGTGACAAGCTGTTTCCCCCCACATGGGAGTCTGAGGCCTCTCAAGAGCCCCAAGTTCACCCAGCTCAGGCTGGGCACAGGGAGATGGGAGGCTTGGATTATGTCTTGGGTGGGGGTCTGTGTGTGTCCACATCCACATGTGTGTCTGTCCCTGTCTGTCTGTGCCCACCTTCCCTTCCCACACAGACATGGACACACAGGAGGTGTTCAAGCCAGACTGTGGCTCAGCCACAGGACACAGAGTAAGAGAGGATGAGAGAGGACGGGAGGAGCCAGGAGAGGAATCCCGGGGGCTGGAAGCATTTGAAATCAGGAAGTTCCTGTCCTGGAACTGAGCCCAGAGGAGCAGGCTTTCCCTCAGGCCACCCAGCAAGCGGACGCCTCGGACGACACCTCTGGGCTTTCACCACGTCACCTGCAGTGCGTGGGGTTCTCCGGTGGGGCCTCAGGGTTGCACACGAGGAGCTGGCCCCAGATTTCCTTGGGTCAGGGGAGGGGTGAAGTTGGGTCAGCCCCCGGACGAGGTGGATGAGGTGACGTTAGGGACGTCTTGGACAGAGACACAGAGGAAGGACACAGAGAGAAGGCGAGAAATCGAGAGGGGGAGCTCACACCCTGCTGGGGGCAGAGAGCAGAGGAGAAGCAGCGCTGAGGAGGAGGCAGAGGGACTGCTGCTCTCTGGCTCTCACCAGGCCCGCCTCGGAGGGTTTACCTAAAAAGATGAGTGTCCACCGCGCCCGCAGCCCTCGGACCATCGGGCCCCAGAGCCTGGAACCTCACCGTGCCCCCATCAGAGATGCAAAAAACTTCACACCCAACGAGAAATCCTTGGGACCTCTCTCTGCTGGGACCTCAGAGCCTTTCTGTCCCCATCCCATGCTGTCCATTTTGCAGATGGGGACACTGAGGGGCGGAGCAGAGTGGGGACAGCCCGGAGGCACCTCCAACTCTGCTGCCCGGGTGGAGAGGGAGGGAGCCCCCGGGGCTTGGTCCACATCACGACCCCATCTGCCCCCTGCACCCCCTTTCCCAGGAATTGTCAAGGACCAAAGTCGTCTTCGCTGACACGTGTTGCTTTTCTCTTTGCCTTTTATTTTCTTAAAGAGAGAAATCAAGTTGACGGTGTCAAGTAAGACCTCCCATCTCCCGCCCCCGCCCAGCCACAGTGGCTCTCTCGAGGCACAGGCCACAGGTGGAGGGTCCCCTGTGCATCCCCGGCCACACCGCCAGGGGGACGCGGACCCCCCCCCCGGCCCCCGACCCCCTCCCCCCCCCCCCCCCCGAGACCCCCAAAGCCGGCGCACAGTCCAGGGAGGTGCTTCCCCACACACCTCTTAGCATGTGATTGCAACTGTGAACTCCAACGCTGTTCGTTTTAATTCCATCCCGTCGGTCCGGCGTCTGCACAGATGCCCCATTTCTCTGTAAATATGTGACTTGGAACAAATGTTTAAAACCAACGAGAAGTGGTCATGAATGCATGGTGTTGAGATGTTTTGCACTATTCTGACTTTTTGGTCTCTGTAAAAATATTTTATTAACAGCAAACATTAAAAAAAGACAAGCACACAACCTCGGACGCGTGGTAGTGTTCTCTTTGCACGCTCATATTGGCAAAAGACACACGCGGCACCTGCTGCGTGCAGACACTGTCGGACGCGCCTCCCGCCCACGAGCTCGTCCACGACCAGCGGTGCCCGAATTTTCCAGAGCGGGGAACAGGCCCGCGGAGGTGCGGTCTGCGGAAGGGGTGGAGCCGGGTTTGAGCCCGGCCCCGCGCCGCTGCTGCTCTTGGCTCAAGCTAATTAGGACGCAGATGCCAGGGCACACCCTCCAAATTGAGCCGACACCCCGATGTTTGCTGGGTTTTTTCCATCTAGCAGATGAGCATCTCATTTCATAAACTCGGATGCGCCAAGAATGAAGCTTCATTTTTCTACAGCTGACCTTAATTTCTGTTTTGAGCCCCGTCCCACCAGAGAGCAGAAATGGAATCTGACTCGGCCCAGGGCTTCCTCGGTGCATTCGGGGACTCCTCCCCCACGGCCCGCGGTGGTTTCTAGACTGCAGCGGCGAGGGCGGGAGCGCCGGGAGCCACCCCGGGAGTGCGTTCAGCGAGTGCTTTTGGCTGCAAAGAACAGCCAAAAGGGCTGAAAGCGGAACAAAAAGTGGCGGACGCACAAAGATACCCTACGCCTCAGCGCCTGTGCTCTGAAGACTCTCGCGTGTGGCCGAAGGGACTGGAACAGCCTCTGTGTGCGGGGTCTTCACCCTGGGGAGCAGTATGCGGCCGTGGAAATGGGGGAGCCACAGCTGTCTGCACGACGTCAGAGGAGGCAGCCCGCCGGGGTCCCGGCGCCGCTGCGCGGCTCGCTGACTGCGCCAGGCTGCAGGCCTCGTCCTCCTCCCGAGGCCGAGCAGGTCCCCAAGCTGGAGACGCGGGCTGCGGCGTGACTGCCCGTAACAGCTCGCTCTCTGACGGAGGGCAGCTGGACCGGGCGCTCCTTGCCACAAATGGTGCTCAGCTCCTGGCCCTGTGTGCTCAGTATGGGGGCTCCATCGTGTCACCATGGGGCCTGGGGACCGAGGCTCGGGCTGCCTGCTGTGCAGCATATGCCATCTTGCTGTGCTGCGCTGAGGCTCACAGGCGACTCTGGCTCCTGTGGGTCAGGACAGGCTTCCTTCCGCCATCCTGTGTGAGTCGGGTGCTTCTCTGACGGATGACACCAATAATCTTAGAATTGTGATGTTGAATGAAAAAGTCCCAGACGGCTTCAGAGAGCATGACTCCGAGTTTATAAAGCTCAAAAACTAGCTGTATATATTTACGCACAGAAGATGCATCCACAAAGATGTAGTTTAGGGAGACGTAAGTATGATTAATGAAAACAATAAGCATGAAACTAGCATTAAAAAATTGGGGATTCTGCCTCACACCCACCAGGATGACTACTATTACAAACAAACTAACTAAAAAGTGTTGGTGAAGACTTGAAAAAATCGGAACCCTTTGGCGCTGTTGGTGGGAATGTGAAATTGTGCAGCCGCTGTGAAAAACCGAATGGAGATTCCTCAAAAAATTAAACCTAAAATGACCGTATGACCCAGCAGTCCCACTTCTGCATATAAACCCAAAAGAACTGACAGCAGCATTACTCACAAGAGCTAAAACAGGGAAACAACCCCAGCACCCATCAAGACATGAATAGACAAGCAAAATGTGGTCCATCCACACAGTGGAATATTATTCAGCCATAAAAAGGAAGGAAATTCTGACACATGCTACAGCATGGACGAACCTTGAGGGCATTATGCTGAGTGAAATAAGGCAGTTACAAAAAGACAAATTCTGTATGATTCCACTTATATGAGGTCACTAGAATAGTCAAGATCACAGAGACAGAAAGGAGGATGGAGGGCGCCAGGGGCTGGGCAGGGGGACAGGGAATTAGTGTCTAATGGGGCAGAGTTTCAGTTTCACAACATGAAAAGAGTTCTGGGGACTGATGGTGGTGGGGGCTACACACCAATGTGAATGCATTTGATACCACTGAACTGTGCAGTTAAAAATGGTCAAGAGGGGGAGTGCCGTCGGCACGATGGTGGAGTGAATTTTCCCGGGACTCTCGCCCTCCAACATACAATAAAAAGGGGCATCCACACTCCAACGGAGGACACCCTAACAGAGCACAAAAATGGAGAGACACGCAGGCACATGACGGAGGGCAGAGAGGCTGGAGCCCCCTCGGAGGAGCTGGAACAGGGTAAGAGAGAACTTTGTTGTCATGGTTGCGCACGAGGATCTGTGAGGAAGGAATGGGGGAGGGGTCATTTGTTCACAGGAACATCAAGGACTCCCTAGGGCCCTTGCAGCCTAGAAGGAAGCCCTTTAATGGGGTGAGAGCTTTCACGAGGGGTGACCTCATCAAGCCAAGACCCCAGGACAGCAAGAGTGAGAAATCCCAGAGTGCATGCAGGAGAAAGCGCCCCTCTCCCCACCGGCCCCAGGCTGCTCCAGCCCCTGAGGTCTTGGCTGAAGGCAGTGGGCTCAGAATATGTGGCTCTCGACCCCCACCCAGTGGCGATAGGCAGTAACTGCAACCAAATAATATCAGAATGCATAAGACTCGACCTACCTTTAGCAACATCAGACACCACATCTAATCTCCAGACCAGAGAGAAAACGACAAGCATCCAGAATTCAGTCCTGAGGACAGAGAATATGTAAGCTAAATGACAATGAATTCAAAATAACTATCATCAAAAGCTCAACGAGGTAAAAGAGAATGTAGAGAAACAATTCAATGAGTTCAGGAGCTACTTCACAAAAGAAAGTGAGTCTATAAAGAAGAATCAACCAGAAATATTAGAGATGAAAGACACAATGGAAGAGATAAAACAAAATACGGATTCCCTGAGTGCTCGAGTGGACACCATAGAGGAGCGTATCAGCATAACTGAGGATAGACAGGTTGAAATGCTCCAGACAGAGGAGGAGAAAGAATGAAGATAAAAAGAAATGAAGAAAATCTCTGAGAAATATCCTACTCAATGAGACAATGCAATATAAGAATTATAGGTATTCAAGAAGGAGAAGAGAAGGAGAAGGGAGCAGAAAGCATGTTCAAAGAAATAATAGCAGAGAGCTTCCCAAACCTAGGGAAAGAGAGGGAAATCTGTGAGAAAGAGGCTTCCAGATCTCCTACATACGTCAATGTAAAAAGACCTACTGCAAGGTGTATAGTAGTAAAACTGGCAAAGATGAATGACAAAGAAAGAATACCAAGGGCAGCGAGGCCAAAGAAGAAAATAACCTAAAAAGGAACCCCCATCAGGCTTTCAGCAGATTTCTCTGCAGAAACCTTACAAGCTAGGTGAGATTGGAATGACATACTCAAATCTTTAAAAGACAAAAATTTCAGCCAAGAATACTCTATCCAGCAGAAACATCCTTCAGATATGAGGCAGAAATTAAAACTTTCCCAGACAAACAAATGCTAAGGGATTTCATAGCCACGAGACGCCCCCCCCACACACACACACACTAGAAATCCTCAAGAAGACTCTCATACCTGAAAAAAGAGAAGGGAGAAAGGGGTCACAAAACACAGAGTAAGGAGATAAATAGTTAGAATCAGAATCGGATAGCAAATATTCAACTATAGCATTAAGCTAAAGGGAAGGAAATCACCAAAAACAAAGATAATCCTGTCATCTTAACCACAAACTCACAACACAAGTTGGAATAAGATATGAAAAAAACAGGAGGGAAGGAGGGAAGGAGGAAAGGGACTGAATCAGTTTAGACTAAGGAAATAAGAGGCTGTCTGAAAATGGACTATCTTATACACGAGATTCTGAATAAAAACCTCAGGGTAACCACTAAACAAAAAAGCAGAACAGAAACACAAAGAATAAATAAGAAGAAAACAAAGAAGCATATCATAAAAAACTACACAATTCAATGGGTAGACCAAAACACACAGGACGAGAAACAAAGGAAATGCAAAAAAAACAGAAAACGAATGCTAAAATGACAGCATTAAGCCCTCATACATCAATAATCACCCTGAAAGTAAATGGATTGAGCTCTCCAATAAAAAGACACAGAGTGGTGAGATGGATTAAAGAACAAGACCCAACAATATGCTGCCTCCAGGAAACACACCTCAGCTCCAACGACAAACACAGGCTCAGAGTGAAGGGGTGGAAGACAATACTTCAAGCTAATGGCAAACAAAAGAAAGCAGGTGTCGCAATACTTATATCAGACAAAGTAGCCTTCAAGATAAGGCAGGGAAAGTGAGACAAAGAGGGGCAGTATATAATGATCAAAGGGACACTCCACCAAGAGGAAATAATGCTTATAAATATCTATGCACCCAACACAGGAGCAGCGAAGTACATAAAGCAACTATTAACAAACCTAAAAGAAGATATTAATAATAACACAATAATAGTAGGGGACCTCAACACCCCACTCACATCAATGGACAGATCATCCGGACAGAAAATCAGCAAGGAAACAGTGGAGCTAAATGAAAAGCTAAAACAGTTGGACTTAATAGACATGTATAGAACACTCCATCCCAAAACAGCAGAATACGCATTCTTCTCAAGTGCGCATGGAACATTCTAAAGGGTAGACCATATGTTGGGAAACAAGCAACGCCTCAATAAACTTAAGAAAATTGAAATCATAACAAGCATGTTTTCTGACCACAATGCTATAAAGCTAGAAACTACTTACAAGAAAGAAGCTGAGAAAGGGGCAAAGATGTGGAGACTAAACAACATGCTGTTAACAATCAATGGATCATTGAAGAAATTAAAGGAGAAATCAAAAAACATCTGGAGACAAATGAAAATGATAGCATGCCATACCAACTCATATGGGGTACAGCAAAAGCTGTATTAAGAGGGAAATTTATCACAATACAGGCCCACCTTAACAAATAAGAAAAATCCCAAATAAGCAATCTCAAATTACACCTAACTGAATTAGAAAAAGAAGAACAAACAAAGCCCAAAGTCAGCAGAAGGAGAGAAATAAAAATCAGAGAAGAAATAAATGCTATCGAAACAAAAAAGGCAGAAGAAAGGCTCAATGAAACAAAGAGCTGGTTCTTTGAGAAGATAAACAAAATTGACAAACCTCTAACCAGACTTACAAAGAAACAGAGAGAAAGCTCAGATAAACAAAATCAGAAATGAAAGAGGAGAAATAACAACAGACTCCACAGAAACACAACAGATTATAAGAGAATACTACGAAAAACTATATACCAGCAAAATGAGTAAGCTAGAGGAAATGGACAAATTCTTGGACTCCTACAACTTCCCAAAGCTGAATCAAAAAGAAATAGAGAATCTGAACAGACCAAGCATGTGGACAAAGAAAACAGTTCAGTGGTTACCAGGGGAAGGGGGTGGGGGCGGGCAGGGGGGGGGGAAGGGGAGCACTTATGTGGTGACAGACAGGAAATAATGTACAACCAAAATCTCACGTTGATGCAAACTATTATGAACTCAATAGAAAAAAAATTTTTAAACGATAGAGAGGGTAAACTTTATGTTACATGTAGTTTAACACAATAAGAAAGTTGAGGATTAAAAAAAAAAAAAGAAAGGAAGTTGAGGATTAAAAAAATGAGAAACACAAAACTCAAGGCAGTGGTTGTCTGGGGGCCGAGAGGCAGGAAGAGCGCGTGATGACGTGAGGAAGGTCTGCGGCTGCAGGGGCAATGGCTTTGCAGGAGCTTGTTTCGCAGTTTGCAATGTGTGTTCTTGTGGTGGAGGTGGCTGGTTACCACTCAGCAGCCCCTAACACTTTCCCGTCCTTTCTTCCCTAAAATAATGGAAGCTTCATTTGTGGGCGCAGCTGGGCAACCAAAGACATTTCCCAGCCTCCTTTGCAGCTACCTCTGGTCATGTGACTAGTTCTGGCCAATGGGATGTGAGCAGAGGCCACACGGACAATACCAGGTCAGACCCCTAAAGGGAGGGCTAGGCAGGTCCGAGGTCGGACAAAGCTCGCTGTCTTTTCTCTGATTCTAGTGGCATTTCTTGCAACCCCAGAATGGCTGTCAAAGCTCCAAAAGTCACCCACACACATCTTTTTTTATCAGGAAGTTAAAGTTTTCCACAAGTTCCCTTTTGTACCCTTGGCCAGAACCAGGTCATGGACAAGGCCACTGGGTCCCCGTGGTCGGTGAAGAGCAATCAGGGCCAGCCCTCGAGTCCTGTGCCTTCTCCTACCAGGCCACCCCGCCCACAGAGCAAACAGGGCTCCTGGGTAAGCTGCCCCAGGGCCAGCCATTTTCCTTAACCTTCCTCCACACTGTGACAGCCACTGTATTAGTTATCTACTGCTGTGTAACAAATTGTCCCCAAACGTAGGCACTTCTAACAACAAAGTTGTTACAAGTTTTCTGCAGGTCGGGAATCTGCCTCAGCCTCCAGACCTCACACAGGCTGCAATCAAGGTGTTGGCAGAGCTGTGGTCTCATGTGAAGGCTCGACTGTGGCAGGAGCCACCTCCCAGTTCACTCGTGTGGCTGTTGGCAGGATTCAGCTCCTTGCTGGACGTGCTGCTCAGCTCCGTGTCACGTGGGCCTCTCCATAGGACAGCTCACAACATGGCAGCTGGCTTCATCAGAGTGGGAGAGAGAGAGAAGTCCTTTGCAGCCTAACTTTGGAAGTGACATCCCATTGCTTGTCTCATGTTGCATTGGTTAGAAGCCAGTCGCCATGTCCAGCCACATGGGGAGGAGGAGGTTACACAAGGGCCTGGACACCAGGCAGAGAGCATCGAGGGCAGTCCTGGGGACTCCCTAACTTTGGTGACATTTCCTTTAGTTTCAAATTGCTGCCCGAGCTCTGAGGCGTACAGGCCTTTGGTTTGTGAGCCTGTGTCATTTTTGCCTGCCTTGTCCACTGGAACAAATGCATTGGAACTGAGTGACAACAGAGCGCAATTCGGCATCAGAAATAAGGTGAAAAGATGATCCAGCTACAGCTTTCCGAGGACTCCACCAATGATTTTTATCAAAAGGAAATGGGGGTTTTGTGTCGAAAATGAAAAGTCAAGCATTTGAGAAACCCTGGCCTACACCACATGACACTATACACAAAACCCAATTCTGAGTGTATTAAAGATTTAAGTATGGAAAGCAAAACTATGAAGATTTTAGAAGTTAATGTGGCAGAATAGCTTCATGACCTTGGCACCAGGAAACAATTCTAAACAAGACACAAAAAGCATGAAAGGAACCTATAGGAAACGATGATCAACTCCATCAAAATGAAGACCCTCAGTCCATTGAAAGACACTGTAAAGGGAGTGAAATGACAAGCCAATATTGGGAGAAGAGATTTGCAACACACAGCCAAGACAGGACTAGTATCTGTAAAGAACTCTGAATCAATAGGAGAGAACCACACAGATACTTCCTGACCGAAAACTTGATGGCTCATAAACACATGAAAAGATGTTCACCCCTCTGGGTAATCAGAGAATTGAAAAGGAGAACCACTGCGAGATCATATGCCTGGGAGCCCGGCAGCCATGTGGGACCCCGTCTTTCCACCTCGCATCTTCCACCTCAGGGTCCAAGATGCTGCTCCAGTTGGCAGTAAGGGGAAGAGGCCAGAGGAGGGCAAATTCCTTCCCTCCAGGCGAGACCGAGAGGCTGCGACCATTGCTCTCTCCCATTAGGGGTCCTTAGACCAGAACCTACTGACTGCAGGCGCCTAGCTGCAAAGGGTGCTGGGAAATGCACCCTTCCTTTTGCCATTTTCCCAACTACAGTTACAGTTCCTAAAGAAGGAGGAGAATGGTTACTGGGGCAAAACTAGAAGTTTCTGCAACCCAATCTCTCTCCCAAACCCATCCATCTAGCAGTCAATGAACTTTTTCTGTAAAGAGCCAAATAGTCAACATCTTAGGCTTTGCAGGCCATACAGTTTCTGACACAAATTATTCAACTCTGCCCCGGGAGCATGAGAGCAGCCACACGCCAGCGAGTGGCGGGCTGTGTGCCAAGAGAACTGTACTTGGAAACACAAGCAGGTATAGTCAAATCAATCCTCGTACGCCCGTGTTCACAGCAGCACTATTCACCACAGCCGAGGGTTGGAAACACCAAGGTGTCCATCGGTGGATGATGGATGAACGCAACGTGGTCCCTCCCGACTGTGGACTGTTACTCAGCCTCACAAAGGAATGAACCTCTGATACACGCTACAACATGGATGAACCTCGCAAGCATGCTGAGTGAGAGAAGCCAGACACATAAGACCACATAGTGTGTGATTCCATCTATATAAAATGTCCACAGTGGGAGACAGATGGCAGATTAGTGGTGGCCAGGGGCTGGGGGAGGGGGACAGGGAGCGACTGCTCAGGGAGGACGGGGTTTCCTTTTAGAGTGATGGAATGTTCTGGCACTAGATAGACATGATAATTGCACAATGTAATGAATGTATTAAATGTCACTGAGTTGAACAATTTAGTTGGTTAGTTTGATGTTATGTGAATTTCACTTCAATAAACAATTTAATTGAAAAAGAATCGAAGCCACTAGGAAAACAGTGTGGGAGTTCCTCAAGAACTTAAACACAGAACAACCATATGATCCAGCAATATATTTCTGGGTATAGACCCAAAAGAAATGAAAGCACATATGGAACAGATTTTTGCCTACCCGTGTTGAAGAGCCAAAAGGTGGAAGGAGCCCAGGCGTCCACGGAAGGATGCTGGATAAACACAATGTGGTGCAGACACCCAATGGGATACTATTCAGCCTTAAGAAGGAAGGACATTCTGACACGAGCTACGGCTGTGAGGAACTGTGAGGACATTATGCTCAGTGACGTAAGCCAGACACAAAAGGACAAACACTGTGTGATCCCGCTTATACGAGGCCCATAGAGGAGTCACACTCGCAGAGACAGAAGGGAGGACTGAGGGCGCCAGGGGCTGAAGGAGGGGAGTGAGTGTTTTAATGGGACAGAGTCTCAGTTTGGGACGATGAGCAAGTTCTGGAGACGGATGGTGGGGACGGCTGCGCAACCACGTGAATGGCCCTAATGCCCCAGGATCGCACACTTTAATACGGCTAATTTATGTTGTCTGAATTCACCTCAATTACAAAAAACCAGACCAGGTGGCTGCTCAGATTTGGTCCGTGGGCCGCAGTTTGACACCTCTGACCTCATCCACTCTCTTCGGCCTCCCCTCCTGCGTCTCCTTACTTCCCTCAGCCTCAGGCTGAACTCCAGCACCATCCTCAAGCTCGCCCCACCCTCCGCTCTCACCCTCAGCCCCCAGTCGACCCTAATCCCCCCCATGTCCCCTTGCCTCCTCATCATGCCACCTGCCAATGTGGCTGGATCACCCGGGGACATCACCAAGTGCACGGTAGTTTCCTGGAGGGTGAAACATAATTACGTGATTGGCGATCTATGTGAGATTACATTTCAATTACACGACTTCTTATATTGCATTATAATTACTCTGCTCCTAATCCTGCAATTACATATAGTGGTTTCCGTGATTATGCATCCTACAATTACACGCTTGTTCTGAGCATTACCATAATGTGCAGTAATAAACAAGGGACAAGTGGTGGGTTGACATCAGCGCCCTCCCCAAGCCAACTCCTTTCCAGGCAGAGGCTGGAAAGCTGCAGCTGTGCCCTCAGACTTCCCCGAGGCTGGGCGCTCGCGGTCCCCCGGCCAGAGGCGCCTGTGGGAGGTCGGGAGGCGGAGGGACCGGGTTTGCTTCCCTTTCGCTCTGCCAGCAGCCAGGTGTGGAAACACCTGGCGTTTTGGAATTCACGTCCCCGTGCCCAGCAGCCAGCTTGGTGGGCAATGAGAAGCAGTCATGGAGGCGGAGGCAGCGTCCTGTCCCTGGACCGCAGATCCAGGGTGTGGGCCCGAAGTGAGAAGCTTTCGAGGACTCCTGACTGCCCGCCTTCCTCGACTGGCTGGCGGGAGCCTCAGTTCCCTGGTGAGGTAGTTCGGTCCCGCTCCTCTGCACCGGGGGTTGGCAAACTACAGCCCTGGGCCAAATCTGGCCCACTGCCTGTTTCTGTAAATAAAGTCTCATTGGCACACAGCCAGGCTCATTCTCCCATTCGACTCAGTCCGCGGCTGCTTTCACACTGCGACAGCAGAGCTGGGTCCTTGTGAATTTCCTGTATGGAACCCCTTTCTGTCAAAGGACTTCGGGTGGCTTCTGTTTCCAGCCTTGATCCTGACTGATACACTACGTCATGATACATAATAAATTATGATACCTCCATAGAGCCAGACACAATTGCAGTCAGGACGAACGTTGTGGACTGAATAATGTCCCCACCAAAGGTGCCCACCTACTGTTGCCCAGAACCTGTGAGTATTACTTCAAATGGCAAAAGGAACATTCCAGGTGGAATAAGGATCTTGAGATGATGGGAGATTACTCTGGATTATTCTAGTGGGTTCTTACTGTGATCAGTCACAAGGGTCCTTGTAAGAGGGGTGAAAAGGTCAGATGAAGCAGTAGATGAGACGATGGAAGCAAGAGTTGGAGTGTCGCAGGAAGGGCCCGTGAGCCCAGGAGCGCCAGCAGCCTCCAGAAGCTGGGAAAGGCAGGGACACAGAGTCCCCCTCGATCCTGCAGAAGGACCCGGCCCGCACGCCAGGACCGTAGTCCAGCGGGACTGATTTCAGACTCCGGCCTCCAGAAACACACGGGAGTAAACCTGCGTCGTTCTAAACTTCCAAGTGTGTGGAAACTTGTTCCTGCAGCCATAGACGATGAACCGATGGACCCGCTGAAGGGTTTTCCCATCAACACGAATCACTTTCCAATGACAAACAACAGATTAACCACATGAAGGCAAGAAACACACGCACTGTGTGTGTGTGTGTGTGTGTGTGTGTGTGTGTGTGGAATGTTCTAGAGGGAAGGACTCGGCTCTCCGCGGTTCGGAGAGCGAAGGAAAGACGGTTGTTAGGTGACCGGCGGGACAGGCGGAGCGGCACTCAGGTCCCGGGCCCCCAGCTCCTGACTCCCAGGCCGTTCGCAGCAGAGGTCCCTTCACTTCCTTCCACGAGGACGGCCCTCTGGGGACCGCTGTCCCGGGCGCCGCGCGGAGCTGGGGCGGGGTCCCCGACGTCGTCTTCCGGGTCGCGGGCCGGTCTGCCACCGCCCGGGCCGAGCGCCCCCCGGCTTCTGCGCCCGCGACGCCGGCGGCACCCGCCCGTCCGCACAGCCAGGAGCGCGGACACCGCCGCACGGCCCGAGGGACGGAGCCGCGCGCTGAGCTCGGCGGGGCCGACGTCGGGTGCGGACCAGCGCGCGGCGCCCGCGAGCCTCCGGGGCCCGGCCGGGACCGGCGAGAACGCCGCCGGGGCCTCCGCGGACGCGCGGGCGCCGCCCCCCCAGCGTCCCGGCCGCGGCCGGAGCCCCCACGGCCCGCCCGAGCGCGAGCCGCCCAGAGCCCCGCGCGTCCGCCGCGCGTTAAGTTTAGAAGAAAATTGCAGCAGGAGCGGGTGCGACCTGACCCCAGGCCACGCATGGAAAATGCGCTGGGGGAGCCGTTTCCAGCGGCTCATGTGACACGATCCTCCTTTTGAACATGTGTGTATGTTTGCACCATGCAAACGGTAAGACCGGAAGGTTTGTCACCAAAACGGTAGTTGCTGTCCCTGAGGACGCGACCCCACTCCGCTCTCCATTTGCTGGGCTGGGTGCTCTGTTCGCCCACGAGCACCGCGCACGGGCGGCGGGATGGTGGAAATGTGCGCGCACCGCCGGCCGGAGGACCGCGACAAGCCTCGAGTGTCCGCCAGAGATCCGACCGCGCCCGGGCGCGGACAGACGGACTCCTCACCCCGCCCCGGCGGGGACAGACCCTCCCCCCCAACACAGGCCCGGGGCGCGGACACACGCCCTCCTCCCCCCCCAGCCTGGCCCGGGTGCGACCCAGTGAGGCGCCCGCTCCGCTCAGTCCCCTGGTCCCCGCGCCAGCTGCTCGCGGGCGCCCCCCGCAGGGCTCCTTCGCTCCAGGTCTCGGGTCCCCACCCCGCCCGGGGCTTCCTGGGTCGCCTCCTGGAGGACTCCCGCGCCCTCGAATCCTCATCTTGGGGTGTTTTCTGGAGACTCCAAACCCTGGCAGCCCCTCCTCGTTGTCCTCTGAGACAGTCCTGCAGGGACCCCGCAGGCGGAGGGAGGGGGCCGTCTGACGGGGCGGCCGGGAACGCGGGGCTCCCACTAGCGGCTTCACCCCACTGGCGGCTTCTCTCCAGCCCCGTTCCCGCCCGCCTCGGCCGGCAGCAGGGGTGGGAGTGGGAGGCACGTGGGGGCGCGCAGACCACTGGACCGAGAAGACAACCCAGACTGACGTCAAAATTAACCAGGAACATTTAATAAAAAAATAGGCGAGTCATCTAGGACCCGGCCCGGCGAGCAGTGACCCCTAAGAGAGTGAAGCCCGGCCTGCCGGCTCCGACATTCATCCTGCTGAAGGCACAGCAAGTCCTGCGGCCTGTGCTGGGGACACTGCCGAGGCCATGGGCAGCCCGGACACGTGAGGCCGCCACAGGCTCGGACAAAGGAGCCCCTGAGCAGCCCCAGAGCACAGCTGAGACGCAGGCCGGGAGGTCAAGCCCACAGCCGGAGTGGGCACGGGAGCCCCAGCCGCCATCTGCATCCCTCGCCCCCTCCAGCGGGGCTGGGTCCAGGGGGCTCGCATGAGGCCGTGTGGTTGCTGGGACCCACCACTGCCCCTGGCGAGGGAAGTCACCCCCCTCCTGGGTGGTGGCAAGATGTTGTCTGCACTCAGCTCAGGTGACTGGGGAACGAGGGAGAACGGAACTCAGTCAGCTTTTCTCCAACCCCACTGGGGGTCCATGAGGTCTGGTACACAGTAGGCCTTCAATCAATGCCTGCTGCATGAAGAAATGAAAGGACTCGTCATGTTCATCTCTGTGGCCCAGCACGTGGGTGAGGAACGCTGAGTGAGCACTGGCAGTGTTTTGTGTCACTAACACCTGGTGCACACTCAGTGTTCTTCAGACATGTGGGGCAGAAACCAATTAGACCAAGAAGCACCTTGTTTCCTTCCATCCCCAACTCTGAGCTCAGCTCCCAGCACACAGCAGGCACTCAATAAGTGCAGAGTCAATAAGAACTTGTCTTTGCATCACAGGTACCAGGTACATGGTAGGTGCTCAACGGGTTTGAATAAATGTTAAAATGTCTTGTTTATCTCAATATTCCCCAAGCCTGGAGTGGTGCTCCATATACAGTAGGCACTCAATAAATACCTGAATTAATTTAAAAAATGAATGCATACACTAGTGCCTGACTCTTGGGGGAAGCAATAAATGCCTGATGACTGAATCAATCAGTGACTGAGGGGATAAGAACGCATCATTTGCTGCCAAAGCACAGGAAACCGGTACACAGTAAATGCTTGAAAAGTTTCGAGCGCACGAAGAGCTGAACGATGGATTGCTCCCACCCAATGCCCCAGTGCCGAGCCCTGTTCCTGGCATACAGTAGGCACTCCATTAATGCTGCCTGCGTGCATGTGATTGCTGAGCGAAAACGGGCAGGCTGCTGCCCTGCCTGGAGAGCCCTTGTGGCCTGCCAGGGCTCCACAGGGTCCCCGCTGTCCCTGGTGAGCAGGCAGAGGCCAGGCCTGGGGCGGCCGCCCCTCAGAGCTCATCACGGGCCGCACTGTCCAGCGGCGACTGCAGCACATCTGAGTTCTTGGCCTCGCGGCTCAGGGCCTGCTGCTCCCGCATCTTCTGGGATTTGGCACGGTCCCAGTCGGTCTTGACGTGCTCGTTGTCCCACACGACCGAGGTCTCTGTGTCGCTCACGTACCCATCGTCCCCCGTGTAGTGTGTGGGGTAGACAAGCAGGGGCTCCACGGAGAAGGCGCGCAGGTTGCGGGGGGAGAAGTGGCTCTTGTACTCGGACCTGGGGGGAGGGGACTGTGAGGGGTGGCAGTCCCTCCCCCTAGGGAAGGGACAGATGGAAGGACAAGTGGCCAGAGGAAAAGACCCCTCCCCGGGGTCTGGGAGCCCCGCCCCACCCAGGACAGCCACTCAGCGAGACCCCAGCCCGCCTGCCCGCAGCCCTCACACTGGGTGCTTGTCGAACATGACGGGCAGGAACTCGTCGACGGGCAGCATCTTGGCGAGCGGCTGGGCAGCCAGCAGCTTGCGGGCGCCTTGCTGGGAGAGCACGTAAGCCAGCGTCCAGTAGGAGTAGTCGGCCTCCACCAGGTTCCTCACTCGGGGCACGGCCTTCTCGGGACGCTCCACTTGCATGCGCTTCCGGCCCACATAGCTGGGGTGCAGAATGGGGGCGCTGTCACCCTCCTCCTGCTCGCCAGAGAACACTAATCCAGAAAGCCAGGGATCCAGGGAGCCGCTGGCCCTGGGGTGGGAGTGGGTGGGGTGGGTTTGGAGAGCAATGAGGCGGCTGGCGTGGCTGGACCGGGAGGATGACAGGGTCTGGGGCCCACAGGGAAGAGAGTAGGTTTTAACCATGGGCACTAGGGAGCCATGGGAGGATTTGGAGCTGGGGAGGGTGGGATATGTATAACATTTTCTGAGGCTGTGCCACAAGGCAAGAGAGTGGGGCTGAGGGGGACGCTGCTCTGGGTTCAGGGGGCTGTGGGGCAGTAGGGCATGGGGGATGGATATGGTGAGCAGTCAAGAATGAAAGGGTACAGCTACTATTCATATTACTAGCATGGTCCAGAGTCTGGGGCCTAGAACCTGGATCGCAGTCCTGCACACAGGAGGGGGAGAAAGAGGGTGGGAGGAAAGGCGAGAAGGACAGAGGGAGAGAGAGGGAGAGAACAAACCAACCCCCCTATAAGGAGATTCTAAAGTACTCTTGCAGAAATATGCTGGCCACACCCCACCTGGTGCTGGTCTAAGACTCAAGCTTCTTGACTACGCCCCACACTCAGCCACCCCCAGCTTCTGACCACGCTCCCAAGCGCTGACTACAGCTACCCAAGCTCCCCAGCCATGCCCCACTCCCTACAGAACCCCTCAAGTCTCCAGGCCCTGACGAACCCGCCCCCCACAGCTGGGTCCATAAACTGACCTACCCCACAGGCCTTAGGCCAAGCCCCATGCACTGACTGCTCTCAGGTCCAGGACCACGGAGCGCCTCACACAGGCCACATGCCAGTCCTCCTAGCATACCCCCAAGAGCTGGCCCAACCCATTAACCTGCAGACGCCCTCAGACCTATAGGGTCTCGGCCACACCCCCAGGCCCCATACGCACATGAGGTCCCAGTCCAGACCCTCCCGGTCCACATCCCGCATGAGGTTCATCAGGCGCCTCTTGAAGAAGATCTCAAAGCGCAGGTCGTCCTCAAACACCAGCGACTTCTGCAGCCCCCGGTCAACGACCTGAGGGAGGACACCCGCCCAGGCCCGGGGAGATCAAGGCTCGGCCCTGAAGCCGGCTCTGCCTAAAGGCTCTGGGGCAGCAGGACAGAAGCAAATGCACCCCTCCACCTCCACTTTCTGGATCCACCTCCTCCACACTTGGCTAGACGCCCCAACCTGGCCTGGCTGCTTCCCCACCCCGGGGCCGGGGCCTGGGCTGTGTCTTTGACACAGAACGCCCTCCTTCAAGTAGCAGCAGGCAGGCTCCCTCTCACCCTTCAGGCCTCAGCTCAAATGTCATCCACCCAAGAGATCCTCCCTGACCACCATCCAAATATGCCAGCTGAGGACAATTCACAGCCCTGGGGCCTCTCCTGTAGACACAGCTCACTTATTTCATTGTAGTTTATTTCTTTGTGGTTTATCATCACTCTCCCCACCTCGCGGGGCTGTGAGCCCCCTATTGGGGGTGGGGGGGTCTCTCTTGGTGGCTGTTGTCCCCAGCACCAGCCCTGGTGCACAGTAGGTGCTTGGCAAATGTTCCCAGAATGAATGAACTTGAGAATCTTCATGACTGCCCCCCTGAGACTGTGACTCTGTCATCTGGGGAAACTGAGGCTCAGACTGGGAAGTGCCTTCCTTGCTCACAGAGCTCACCCCTCTAAGAGGCAGGGCCAGACCTGAACCAGGGTTCCCGCAGCTCCAGGGCCACCTGGACACCACAACCTCTGCCCCATGCTATCCACCATGAATCTCAGGAAAGGAGGGCAGGGGAGCCCCTCCCCACGCACCCTCCCACCCCGCAGCCAGATGCCTCATCTGGCCTCACACCTGACAGCCCCAAGTTCAAATCCCAGCCTGGTGTCTTCACTCATCACAGCCTCTCCCTCCAAGGGTGGCTCACGAGCCCCCAGGCTGATGGGTACCAATGAGTGGGGTCCATGATGGCTAGCGTCACCAAGGCTGTTACTTCTATTAGCAAGCACTGAGCACAGAGCCCAGGCTCCAAGGACACTGGACAACAGCTGGGCATGAGGAGGCCTCAGACCCCACCTATTCCAGGAACTGGGCTCCCCGCCCCGTCCCCAGGCTGCTTGCACAACGGCACAGTGAGGGACAGCAGCTCCCCTGCCCAGGGGTCCGGGCACGGGCCGGGGAAGGATGCGCTGAAGAGGCCGTCCCTCTGCGAGTCTGGAAGCCTGCGTGGGGCGCAGGCAACTCCCTCCCTGAGCCGTAAGGAGGCTGAGGGCCCCACCCCGCCAGACCCACCTCCTTCCAGATGTTGTAGTGGCTGAGGAAGCAGCCCAGCTCCCCCTTGGTGAGGGGCCGCCCGTGGTAGGGGTCCCGGTAGCCAGGCAGCATCTGGATGCCCAGCGCCTCCACCTGGCTGGTGTTCATGGCCCTGGAAGGGCAAAGGAGGGGTCGGCGGGAGACCACCCTCAAGTCCACCATCAGCGTTCCCCTCTGGCTGAGCCGCCAACTCCGTCTCCCGCTGTTAGCACCCCTGCTGGACCCCACGAAGCCAGGTCTGCCAGGGCGGGGTCCACCTGAGCGCACGTCGGCCAGCCCCTCTAGGGTCGGACTCCCCTCCCCTCCACGGTGCCACCAGCACAGTCCACGCCCAGGTGTGGAGCCACCCCTCCCGCCGAGGCGGGACTCACTTGCCGTCCACAGCCTCCACCAGCCGGCACTCGATCTCCTGCGCCCTAAGCGCCTGCAGCATGCGTGTCCGCCGGTCCTGCCGCCGCTTCAGGTTGATCATGAAGACCTGTGGCCCAGAGACTCCGTCGGACCCACCGGCCAGCCCACCGCCCCACCCCCCGGAAGGCCTGGCCCACCTCATCAAAGCCCATCTTGTCAGGCATCTTGGTGGGCACTGAGATGAACCGGGAGGGCTCCACTGGTGGGTGTTTCACTGCGGGGCAGAGAGAAGCCAAGGGGTCAGTGGGGTTACAGGGGGGCTCCAGCCTCTTTCCAGTGCCCCATCCACAGCCCCTCCTTGGCTCCATAGCACCCCAAGCTCCTCAGCCTGTGTTGGAGACCCTGCCTGACCTGGCCGCACCTACAACGCCTGTGCTAGTCTCCCCCCTATGCCTACTCATTCTGGCTGCTGGCACCCCAAACTCACCCATTCCAACCTCAGGACCTTTGCACAGGCTGGGCCTCTGCCAGGAACACCCTTCCTTCCTCCCCCTGAATTCTCAGCTAAGAAGCCTCTTGATGAGGGCAGGGGAGCCTCCTAATGTCCCCAGGCTGAGCCGGGTACCTCCTCCATCAAACCCCTCGCCTTGCTGTCCCAACTCCCTGGCTCCCTGTCCATCTCCCCTCAGCCTCCCAGGACAGATGCTAGGTCTGCCCACTCACACTGGGTCCCCAGTACCCAACACAGTGCCCAGCCACAGCAGGCACTCAATAATTACTCAGCATGAACACAGGAATGATGGTGAGCTGTGTGGCTTGGAATGACGACCTTGGCTTTCCTCCTCTATAAATGAGCTAATAAACCTCTCAGAGGTTTCACAAAAAGATGCCGTGAAATCACACGTTGTTATGGGTTGAACTGTGTCCCCTAAAAAGGTATGTTGGTGTCCCAACCCACACAACCTCAGAACACAACCTTATCTGGAAACAGGGTCTTTACAAAGGTGGTCAAAAGGAGCTCATCAGGGTGGGCCCGAATCCAACAGGGCTGGGGTCCTTAGAAAAATGGGGAATTTGGATGCAGAGACACACACAGAGGGAAGACGGCATGAAGACATGTCATGGCCGTGGGACTGCAGTGACGTGTCTACAAGCCAAGGGACACCAAGATTTCAGAGTGCTCATGGTGTGTCGCCCTTGTAGCTGCCGTGAGCAATGCTCAGGCCACAGCCCGGGGCCTGGCTTGGCACGTCTCTGATGGTTTGCTGAGAAGGACTGGATCCACACGTGAACATGGCCTGGCAAGGTCCCTGCCTGCCCACCAGGGTGGCCCCGAGAAGCCCAGCACGATGGTGAGTGTGGCAGCTGCCTCGCCAAGGACGAAGGCTCAGGTGAGCTCGAGGGACAGACTCCAGCCCTCTGTCTGGGAGAGGCCTGGGCAGCCCTGGCCTTCCCCAGGGACACCACAGCCTGGGGCCTCCTCCCACCCAGAACCCTTCCCAGCTCCCGACCCCCCGGGCTCTCCTTGGAGGAGCCAGAGAACCCAGGCCAAGGCTTTGGGATCCGAAGACTCGAGTTCAAATGCCAGGTGCCCTTTCCCTCCTCTGTCTGAGCCTCTGCCCACACTGGTGGGGGGTGTGGACAGCCACAGTACCAGGCTGTGGGGTGGAGGGTCCCTTCTCCCTTCGTCAGTTCTGGGAGAATGGGGTACATCAGGCATCCTGAAGGAGCAGAGCAATGCTGCCTTCCCAGAGGGCCAGGTCACAGCGACAACCCTCAGACCCATCACGGGGTGAAAAACTGAACGTGCCCAAAGAGAGGCCTGGCCGGGGCCCCCGGCTCCTGGCGGTGGGAGCCCTCAGAACGTCCTGCCTGATAAGAGCGTCTGTTTGAAACCAACGCACAGACAGAGACCAGACCAGTGGTTATGGGATGGCGAGGGGGTGGTGGGGGTGAAGGGATAACGGGGCACGTGTATGGTGACAGCAACTAGATGTGGAGAAGAACACCATCCAGTCTACACATCAGTGGAAATGTAATGATGTACACTTGACACTTACAGAACGCTATAAACTAAGGAGACCTCAATTTCTTAAAAAAGATTATCTTTGTTTGCCTGGGGCCTTGGGTCACACTGGGTGGTCTATGTCAACAGTGTGATTTCGGGTGGGGGTCTTGGGCCACGTCTTTTCAGCTCCCCTCTGTAGGGGCTGGAGACGAAGGTCAGCCATGCAGGCAGTCAGCCGGGTCCACCTCTGTGAGCCCCATAAAAACCCTGGACACCGAGGCCTGGGGAGCGTCCCTGGTGGCAGTACACCATGCGTGCGGTCACACATTGGTGCTGGGGGAAGTAAGCGCTGTCCCCATGACTCCATGGGGAGGGGACAACCAGAAGCTCCGTGCATGGAGCTCTCCTGGATGCCACCCCATGCACCTTGTCCCTTTGCTGACTGCAATCTGGCCCTTCCGCTGTAACAAATCGTAACTGTGTGCACAACAGCTTCAGTGAGTTCTGAGAGCTTTCAGCAAATTATCAAACCTGAGCTGGGGCTCAGAGACCCTGAGCCTGCGACGGGGGTGAGAAGTAAGGGTGACCTCACGGACGTTCCTAACCTCGCGTCCACTAATGCATGTGCAGAACCCTCTCACACGCAGGTATGGAACTCACTGCAACTCTGGGAAAAATGAGAAACGCGCTCCATGTCCCTCAGGAGGAGAGAGAAAGCGACATAGTAAAGTGACGTGGGACACAGCCAAGAGGGGATAAATCTGTGGTTGAACGTCCCCATGGACTACTACGCGACAGGCAAGGGAGCAAGCCACAGCCGCACACGGCAGCCGGTGAAGGCACAGACAGGATGCTCAGTGGAAGACGCCGCACACGAGTGGCACAAGGTACAAGTCCTCTGACACGAAGCACCAGAAGGGCAGAACCCGTCCACCAACGCAATTGGGACAGCGCGAGCCCAGGGGAAGCCAGGGCCTGGCCTGGAGCTGACGAGGAGGTTGTAAACAACCATGCCGCCCATCACCCATCCCCACTGTGTGCCCTAACACTCGACACACAGGATTCACAGTGAGCTGGGTTTATGGGGCCATTGGCAAAGATGCCCATCGTCCGTGAGCAGGTGGGGCGGGACGCAGCTGCAGGTCCCTGGACGCAGGGCGCATCACTCCGAGCTTTGCTGCAAGTCTGAAATTTCACTGCGAGAAACGTTTCTGCAGACGTGAAAAATCACGAGCACAGCCCAGTCCAGGGACCCACACGTGCACGGGAGAGAAAAGGCGGTTTTCACACAGACCGCGAGGCAGTCTCTGCACAAGTGCCTGAAACCCCCGAGCCTGCTGTCCACCTGTGTGCTCTGCCCTGGCCCCGAGACAGGAGAACATCCCCGCCTCCGTCGTGCCTGAGCTGTGACAGCGGCGCGAACGGCAGCCCCACGGGACATAACAGAAGCACACGTGAAGATGCGAGCTAGGAAACTGGCAGCTGCAGCCGCACTCCTCAGGGCCTGGCCGCTGGGTCTGGGGGCCACAGGCAGGGACCTGCCCTCGTGACTGCGGCCCGGGGCTGCAGCTGGGCTGGGGCCTACGAGTAACAAGTGCTCAGGGGATGCCCCGAGACAGAGGGCAGGGTGCCATTCCATACTCAGCCACCAGAGGGAAACACACACACACACACACACAGGCCCCCCCCCAGAGGGAAACACACACACACACACACACACAGAACCTTCTAGAAGCAGTTAAGAGTGGGAAACAGCCCCAGCAGAGGCCTGGCCCTCCCGGCCCCTCCCCATGGGCGCTGCCTCACAGCTCGGCCAGGACTGAGTGTCTGTTGCTCCCCAGCCAGCCGGGGGGCGGGGGGCAGCCCTCCTCCCACAACCCGGGCGCGCTGCCCAGGGGCCCACCAGAGGGACAGCTGCCAGTTTAATAGTTTATGGATCTATTTACACGGTATCAGAAGAACAGAGATTGCACTTGTGGTAAAAATACATAGTTTCCTTTTTAAAATAAATATATTCAAGCGGAAAAAAAAGGCGTCTGCTCAAGATAAATATTAAATAAACAGTGGGCCTGAGGGTTGGAAACGGCACTTGAGGATTCCTCAGTGAGGACCGCCCTCCCGCCCTGCTCCCCAGCCTCCAGGCCCCCCCAGACTGCCCTGGGGAAAAGGCCTGCCCACCCAGCTCAGCCCCCTGCTGCCACACCCACCTCACCCGTTTCCAGAGCCCACGGCCACCAGCCTCCCGGCCTGTGCACGAGCTGCTCCCTCGGGCTGCAGGCCTCTTTCTGGCTAACACCTACTCACCCTGCACCTTAATGCCACCTCCCCCAGGAAACCCACCCTGACTGCCCCAAGCACACCATGCATAGGTACTTGCAAAGCCAGTGCTCCATGAGAGCAGGATAATGGTCCACCCTATTCCCGCCAGATCCCCAGTGCCCAGCCAAGGGATGGGCAGCCAGTTGACAGCTGTGAGGGGGCCCAGCGAGGGGGTGGCGCGGCGGACTCACCCATGACCTCCAGCTGCACGTGCAGGAAGCTCTCGGTCTCGTCCTGGAGGGTGCTGTGCGCCCGCAGCGGCACGGGCAGGAAGCCGTACACCTCCCTGTTGCACGCGTACATCTGCACCTCTGCACGGGAGAGCGTGGTCAGAGCCGGCGCGCACGCGAGGCCCACGGGGCCAGGGGCGCAGAGGGGCCGCCAGACACCCGGCCAACGGCGGGACTGGCGCCCTCTGGGCCCATAGGGCTCGTGACAGCGGACAGCCCGACCCTCGAAGAGGCGCCCTTACGTGGGGCAGGGGACACAGTGCCCGTGAGGTCGGTAGTGCCACCTCCGCCTGCGTTTGTCCTTCTCCAGACGGCTTACATCCTTACAACGAGGACGCATCATTTTTTAAAGTGAAAAACCCAACGGAAATGATTTTCATGTTAATTGGCTAACTTCTCCTGGAAAGAGCCGGATGGGGACCATCTTCAGCCTGCGGGCACCAGTGTCGGTCTCAGCAGCCAGGTCTGCCGCTGGGACGCAGCAGCCCTGGACCACGCTTACGTGGTGGGCCTGACTATGTGTGACGAAACTTCACCTATAGGCACTGAAATTTGAATTTCAGATAATTTTCAGATGTCGTAAGATACTATTCTTCATTTTTTTCTAACCATTTAAAAACGTAAAAACCATTCTGAGCTTGTAGTCATACAAAAACAGATGGTAGGCTAGATTTTGCCCCAGGCCATAGTTTGCCAACCTCTGGTTTAAAATAAATGACAGGTCAGCATATGGCTGTGTTCTCCTTCTTTTTAAAACTTTCTTTCCCCTAATTATCTGATTAAAATATACTCAACTACAGAAAACGGGGAGAGTATAGAAAAATGTTGAGATGGAAATAACCTTTAAGAAATAGGTCTTAAAGATCTGGGGAGTAAGGCAACCAGCAAAGCCAGGGCTGCAGAGAGACTAGGTTCTGGAGATGGCATCCCAACACCTGGATACAGCCACACCTGAAGCCATCCCTGCACCCTGAAGTTTTGGTTCTGTGAACCTTCTGTGGGTTCTGTTTGAACATGCTCAGCACAGGTCCCAACAAACCAGCCAGACGATGCCCCCATGATGGCAAACCCCCTGTGGGCTCACCTGCCTGCTTGCAGGAGAAGGCAAAAACGATGATGTCATCGAAGGACCAGGTGTAGTCCGGGTGGGGAGGGTAGAATGCCAAGTTCCTGGAGGCCGCCTTCCGCAGGTCGATGAGGAACGTCGAGTGCACCATGGGCACTGCGAAGCAGCCGCGGCGCTCGCGCTTGCGAATGGGGATGTATGCAGGCGTGCGCCTGTAGTAGCCCTGTGCGGAGGGAGTGGAGTTCTGCACGGGCCCGGACGGCGAGGCTGGAGGCCCGGACGGCAGGCGCTGGGAACACGGGAGAGAAGCCCAGGCGCCAGCCTCTGGCTGCGGCGGCACTTCCCGAGCCCCGGGCTCTGGCGTGGCCAGTCGTCTGCCCCAGAGCCGCAGCGACGGGCCGTGGCAGGTCGGCAAAGGGAGACGGTCCCCCCTGCAGACCCAGCCAGAACTGCGGGCCAGACGGGCAGCGTCTGAGGGAGGAAATCAGACAGCTGCAACAGGGCCTGACACTCGCCACCCTGCAATTTACACGGACAGTGAACACCAGAGTGGCTTCAAGGAAGCAGCGGGTCTTGCAGAAGAGAAGTTTTGAAAGCTTCTGGAACAATCTAGCATTGGCCTGTCTTCCTTGTTCCTTTACAAATTGGCACTGTCAGCGCATAACATTTAGATTTATGCAACATATTTTAAGACATAGAAAACACTGAATTGCTCACTTTAAAATGGTGAATCTTATGCTATGTGAATCACACGTCAAGTTACAACAAAGACAGGAGGAGACAGGCTGGGGCAGCGTCCTGGCTCCAACCACTGACCCCGTCCTCTAGCATGGCCCCTGCTCCAGCACCCACCCATTCCCTCCCCCTGGCTTTGCCTGCAACCCCACCCCCAACCCTGGAGATGGACTTGTGGCCCAGGCCTGGTCAATCAGAGCCCAGCATGTTCCTGGCGTCAATAATTGGTTCAGGGGTAAGAGGAGACGCCAAGGTCAAATCAGAGAGGATTCTGGCTGCATGCTGCTGGGATCGTTCCCCAGGAGTCTGAAAATGAAGCCACCCAAGGGATGGAGGAAGACAACACTGCTGTTTGAATACCTGGATCAAGCCTTGCTTGAAGTCCTACCACTTCCTAACTGTGTGGGCTTAAGCAAGTCACTTCCTCTCTCTGTGTTTCTGTTCCTGCCTCAGTAATGGGGTTGGGGTCGGGGGGAGATAACACAATCATGGACCCTCCCTCAAGGAGCTGCTGAAGGATTATCACGATGGTGGTGTAACATGTTCACCATGAGGCACTGTGAGGCTAAGTTAGACTCCAGCCACCGCCCCTACTTGCTCGGCCCAGTCCCCCCACTCCCGGCCCCCACCCGATGCCAGCAGCCCCCTGACCTGGGAAGTCATCCCACACCAGAAGTTGGAGTAGGCGGCCCGGGAATCCAGCATGGGGGCCACCACCGTCTTGTTCTCAGCGATGAGCAGGGACAGCGTGTCGGGGTTGAGGATCAGGTTGTCTGCATCCACGAACTGCAAAACATGCGACACGGCATCAGCGCCAGCCGCCGGAGGGATGTGGGGGGCGGAGGTCAGCGTCTTGGGGGTCCGGGCACCCTGAGCAGTGCCGGGGGCCCCAGGGAGATGCCTGGCCCCTCCACCGATGGCACTGCCCTCAGCAATGAGCCAACCGTGGTGTACACAGGAAACACACTCGAGGAAGAGGAGGGAAGGGCCACACGGACCCAAGTGGGCCGCAGACACGGCGCTGGCGACAGCCTGCACGGGGTGGTGGGCGCGCCACGTGGCTCTGTCCATGGGAGCTTCTAAAACGGCGGCGCTGCTAGAGGAGGCCGGGCGGGGCAGGGCAGCCTCTGTGGGGTGGCTGGAGGAACACACTGCTTTTCCACATGAGTCAGATGCCAATAAAGTTCATAAAAATAGGATCTTTACATGAGGCTCTTTTCTTTTTCTTTAACACCTTGAATGTTGGGGTAAACAGATGATAGCTTGTTTACTGCCACCTCGAAGGAAATTCACCAACCCATTAACAGCCTCCCCGGGAGGGGGTGCCTGCTGGGTTCCCCACAACCGTGTCACCAATCCCATCCAGAAAGGCCAACCGGGATGTTTGTGGCCATGCTGTTTGTCACACGACCTTGGGGATGACCTGGAGTCTCGCAGCAGCGGCTCAGCTAGAGAAAGCCTGGCCCGCCCCGCTGCTGAATGGCGGCCTGGCGCACGGTCCCATCTCCACGAGACATCCAGGACAGGCACCCGGGAATCATGCACAGAAAGCGGCTAGGTAAGGACACGCCTGTTGACCGGGACGTGAGCACCAGCCAGCCTGGCACAGAACCGCTGGGAAGGCGCACTTTGCTGCATCTGGTCCACAGACAGGCTTCCTGTTACCCACGTGGTATTTTCAGAACACCTGAATCACTTGTCACACACAACACCAAAAACGAGAAGTCCGGCCTCCTCCAGCAAGACAGGACGGCGCTCCCCGTGGCAGCCACAGCGGGAGACGGGAGGCAGCCGCCCCAGGCCAAGCCACGCGCTGCGGAGTGTCCCTGCCCGGCCCCTGCGGCCCTCTGGACATACATGCAGTGAAAACAGCACAACAGTCTGGCGGCTCCTCAAAGAGTTAAACACGGAGATCCCGGACCCAGCGCCTCCACCCGAGGGAGAGACACGAGAGAACCGGCAACAGCGACTCCAACAGATGTCTGGCCACCACGGCCACACAGGGGCAGCGAGCCAGGCATCCACTGACACATGACGGACGCACGAAACGTGGGCCATCCACACAACGGAACAACACTCAGCCACAAAAGGATGAGGCCTGACCCGTGCCGCCGCGTGGATGGCCCTCGAAAGCCTGGAGCTGGGGGAGAAGCCGGCCCACAGGCGACGGCGGGAGAGCCCGTCCCTCCGAAGCGTCCAGCACAGGCACGCCTGCAGCAAGAGGCAGCACATCGGTGGTCTGTGGGCTCGGGGAGGGGCTGGGGGCCGGGGCTCCTTTCAGTGTGATGGAAACTAGTTCTGGAACTAGCAGAGGGGGTGGTGGCTCAACGTGACAAACGCGCCAAATGCCGCGAACGTCCACCGGAAAACGGTTACTGTCACGTTACGCAAACTGCACCTCAAGTAAAACACACAAAGAACACCCAGAAAGTGAGTCTCTCTGGGAGATAAGACTGCAAAGTTTGGGCTTGTTTTCCTTTCCTAAGCTCCTTATTTTTTCTTGTATATTTTCTTACAAGTAACACCCGTAGTGTTTATAAAGAGCGGCCCTTTTAATAAGAATTTGAAAACATTAGGCAAACGATTTCACACCCCCCTGTGGATTTCCAGAGTCCCGGTCACCACACTGCAGCGTGTGTCAAAGCTGCTTTGAGTCTGGAGCCAACACCTTGAGCTGCACCCACATTTGCTGAGGGAAGGAGGTGGGGACCAGGCACCGTCAGTCCATGGAGCACATCCCACAGAGGCGGATCGGCAACCCGGCCGGCTGGGTCTGGGAGGGGCCAGCCCGCCTCCGTGCCTCCCTGGTTCCCAGGCCCCAGCCGACCCTCCCCAAGCCTCCACTTTCCCATCTGCAAAATTCAGAGGCGGCGGCAGCGCACAGGCCCCAGGGAGAGCGTGTTCCCTCCTCCCTCCTTCCGGGAGGCGGCTCCATCCACCCACTGGCTCTGGCAGGACGTGGGGACCTCCCAGCACCCTCCCAGCTGGTCCCCAAGCAGGGCCTACCCACTTGGCCTCAGAACACATCCTGAGCCCACAAGCCGTTCCCACAGCCCCCGCCCAGGCCTGCACCCTGGCTTCCTGCTGCCCCACTCCGGCCCCAAGCAGCCTGCTCCCCACGGCAGGCACAGGGCCTTTGGAAACTCACAGATCAGAATACGGGCCTCCCGGCTCACACTCACTGTGGCCCCCACTACCCTCACAGTGGAAGCCAAACCCCTCCCTCAGCCTGTGTCGTCTGCCCCCACCCACCGCTTAGGCATCATCCTCTCCGTCACCCACTCAATCACTCCATTCCAGCCAACTGGCCTCCTCGCCAGGCCCTGAACGCCCCGAGTCGCTCCCTGCTCGTCCCTCTACCCCAGACACTGTCCCCCAGCACCCCCAAGGCTCTTTTGCTCCTTCAGGTCTCTGCCAGGGTCCCCTGCTAATGGAGGCACCCCCAGTCTGCTCACTCAACACCCCGGCCTGGTTATGCCAGCTGTCGTGGGCTGAATGGTGGTCCCCCAAGAAGATACGCTGCAGTGCTGACCCCGGAGCCTCTGGCCGTGACCTCATTTGGAAATAAGTCACGAAGACCTAAGTTCAGATGTGCTCACGCTGGACTAGGGTGGGCCTTGACCCCAACGACTGGTGACCTCAGAAGAGCAGAAGAGACACAGAGAGGAGCCGTGTGACCAGAGCAGAGCCTGGGTGACGTGCCCACAAGCCAAGGGCGCCTGAGTCCCTAGAATCTGGAGGAGGCCAGGAAGGACCCCACAGAGCCTCTGGAGGGAGCCCTGCGACATGTGTGCTTCACACTTCCAGCCTCCAGAATGAACTGCCCGTGTTTCAAGCCCCCGTGTGTGGTACTTGTCACGGCGGCCCCAGGACACTGATAAGCCATCAGTGATAAGCCACTGATAAGCCTTTCTATAGTCTCCTCCTGGCACCAGCTGCCTTCCGCTACTTCCTCACTCAGTTCTGCTGGCTTTCTGGTCACGCCACCTTCCCTGGGGCGCTCGGAGGCGGGGCTCAGCCTGTGCTGGCCCTCACCGTTCCCCAGGTCCCACAGCAGGAGGGCCCCGGGAAGGGCCTGCAGATGTATGCTGACTGACAGATAAAGAAGGCGCAGACCTGAGTTCGGGGCCTGGCGCTGCCAGGCTGGCGTTATTGCGTTCAACCTCCATGGGAGCAGCCGCGACACTGCCCTCCCCACCTGCACGAGGGAGACGTCCACGGGGGGTGGGGGGTCACGGGCTGAGGGGCTCGCAGAAGGCCCGCGGGCACGCGGTCCAACACTACTGCGCTCAAGCCTCGACGTCCCCTCCTCCCAGAGGCAGCGCCAGCCCGGGGAGGAAGCGAAAGTCAGGCCTCAGCAGTTCGTCTCCGATGCCCTCACCCGACCCCTCCTCCAATGTCTCCGAGTGACCCAAGGGGCGACATCGTGGGACAGGCAGGGACAGCGACAAAGGTGGAGACGACACAAGTGTCCGACCCCCAGGTGACTGGGGACACAACCTGATGACCGAGAACCCAGGCAGCCCAGCAGCCCTCCAGCAGGCAGCTGTGTCACCTCCGACAGCTCCCTCCCCTCTCAGAGCCTCAGTCTACCCCTCTGTAAAATGGGGTCAAGGATGCTCCCTATGTCCTGCTGCCCGGCCTTCCCTCGGACACCGCAGGCCTCCAGCCCCGGAACTCACCAGAATGTAATCAGCCCACATGTCCCGGGCCGACTTCAGGGCCGCCTGGCGCAGCTTCATGACATGCTCGTAGCGGGAGTCAGACCAGTGCTTGGGGCCCTCCTCGTCTGGGTAGGACCTGCGGAGAGGCAGCCGTGATGGGGGGGTGTCAGAGGGGGCTTCCTGGAGGAGGGGATCTGTAAGCTGGATCTGAAGGCTGGGAAGGAGCAAGAGGAGACAACAGGAGGAGGGGGTGTCCCGGCAGGGGTACGAAGGTACAGAGGTCCCCAGTGCTTCCTGCCCAAAGGTAGGAGAGCCCGAGGCAATCTGTAGGGTGGAGAGAAGGCTCAGCAATCAGAACGAGGGGGAGCAAGGGGCTGCAAAGGCCACTCCAGGCCACCTGAGGGGCACGGGGAGCCAGGGGAGAGGAGAAACTCTGGGGCCTGTCTTCCCGGACTCAGCAGCTGGTCGGGGTAGCGAGGGGGACAGGAATAAACCCAGACAGAGTGAAAGGAGCCCGGTGGGCACTGCCTGGGGTCTCCCGGGGAAGCTGGCGGCAGAGCTGGTGCGGAGGAAGCACTGGGCGGCCACCAGAAAGACCAGGAGAGGGAACTCCAGGTGGAGGGCAGGCCCAGGCCAACAGTCTGGAAGGGGATCACGGCTGCTGGTGAAGCTGAGGGAGGTGACAGGAGCCAGTTGGCAACAAGGACTGCAGAGCCCTGGGCTGCGAGCTGGGGTTCTGCCCAGAACCACAGGCAGTCGTGGCGGGGGAGGTGGGGTGTAGCCAGTCCCACTGGGCACTCACCTGGGCTCCTCCGCCGGCCGCCACTCCACAGAATGGTACAGACTCTTCACGGCCACGAGCCACTCCCGCAGCACAGCTGATGTGTTGTCTGAGTTGTGGTCTGTGGCCACCCTGTCGGTGGAGGGGGACAGTGAGCGAGGTTGGGGAGACTGAGGCCAGAAGGGGCAGCCGCCATGCAACCTGGGCTCTGAACCCGGCTCGGCCGCCGAGGCCAGAAGGGGCAGCCGCCATGCAACCTGGGCTCCGAACCCGGCTCAGCCGCCATCAGCTACACAACCCTGGGCAAGATGCTTCCCCTCCCCATGCCTGTTCCCTCATCTGTTCCCTGGGGTGAGAGCAGGGCCCACTTCACTCCATCGGCACAGGCAGAGGGAATTAAACAAGCTAATTTCGGAAAAACACATTAGACACTATTAGTACCACTAAGCATCTAGGCTCTTACAACCAAGTTCGGCACTAAGTACATGCGATTTAATAAAAATACATAAATATCATACACCCCTGCCCCACCTTTCTCAATTCTCTCCTATGAGCAACACCACCTTATAGTAGGCTGTGATCATTCATTCATTCAACAAACATTTCTTAAGCACCAACTGTGTGCTTAGATTATCCAAGCTGAGGAATCTCAGGAAGAGGGAAGAGGGACATTTGGGAGTCTAGTTTGACCATGGAGCCGAGAGCTATTCTCCCAAATGAATTGTTACTAAGTCGACAAGGACAGCAGTGATGACAGTAATAATAACCACGGCACCAAGTCCGTGATGCCAGACACAAGGGCTTCACACCCGTTAACTGGTTAATCTTCAGAGACAAACCAACTGGAGTTACATTAATACCCCCATTTTCCAGATGAGGAAACTGAGGCAGGAGGTGGGAAGTCATCCATCGGACATGTTCATGGCTCTGCCCCATCCTCCTTCTAGGAAGGACCCAGTTACCCCCTCGGATCCAGGCCTACTGGGGTCACGGGGCAGGGGACCAAGGCGGCAGCAAGGGCAGAAAGACTTTTAGTTAGGGGAAGCGGACAGCAGCCGAGGCAAGGCCCCAGGGCGCTCCAGGCGCCCCTTCTTTGGAGCTGTGTGTGCTCCGCAGGGGGCAGGCGCCAGCCAGCAGGGCAGCCGAAAGGGCCGGGGTGGCGGGC